>NC_134405.1:297472079-297772079 GCF_038048845.1 Mixophyes fleayi | reverse complement strand
TAAGGAAAGGTGAAAGCAGCACAGGACACCAACAACATAGATACAAATATTGACCTCAAAGCTGGACTTTAACTCTTGGCTTTGCAAAACCTGCTACTAAAGCATAAATAACTCTGGTTTAGAATATTCTCAGCTGCCAGAACTGTATACCTGCTGCTTCAGATTTCTTTTACTGCCACAATTTACAACTGCACTTTATGCCACATACAACCTCCTCTAAAACTCCCTTTCCAAACTTAGATCTCCTCCACCCCTCTTTGTTGCAGTACCTCATTGATAAATGCTTAACCCCCTACTGTAATAGCAATGTGGGCGGTGCGACTGCCCAGGGTGTAACGGCTGTCCGTTTTTGCCCATACTTCAGAATCCAGGTGTATATGAATGCCAAAAGGCAGCACAACATGTCAGCACATGCCGGGCAACAGATGAAAGGGCACCTGAATCCCAGCAGCGTGATGGCGTCACAAAACTGTCAGTGGAGACCAGCAGAGAACAGCCAGGAAAGTGGAAAAAAAAGCAGAGAGGGGGGAAAGAACAGAAAATATGTGAAGGTAATTATAGTACATCAGAGAGAATAGGGAGAGAGGTGGCTGGAGAGAACGGAGAGGAAGAGGTAGCTGGAGGAAACAGGGGAGATGTGGCTGGAGAAAACAGAGGAAGAGGTTAATGGAGAATACAGGGTGTCACACATCAGAATACGGCTGTTACTTTTCAAATCCGCTGTCCACTGTCTATTGTTTCCAGGTTTGGTCTCCAGATGGATTCCATGAAGGTAGAGGCCATCCAGAAATAGCCAAAACCAACTGGTCTTAAGGTCATACAGCCTTTCTTAGGGTTCGCCAACTACTATCGTCAAATCATTAAGGTTATTCCTTGGTAGTAGCACCCATTACTGCTTTGACTCCAAAAACTGTTAAGACATGATCACCTGAAGCCACTGAAGCTTTTAGCACACTCAAACAAGCCTTCTCATCTGCATCCATTCTCTGTCAACCAGATATATCTTGTCCTTTTTCTTGGCGATAGATGCCAGCAATTGAAGTAGAGGGCAGTACTGATCCAACGTGAATCTTCAGGGAAACTCCATCCATGTGGATTATTTTCACAAAAGCTTCAACCAGCAAAAAATAATTATACTATTGACATAGGGAACTCTTGGCAGTTAAACTTGCACTCAAAGAGAGGAGACATCTTCTAGAGGGTGCCTCCTTCCCTGTGACCGTCTATACAGACCATAAAAATCTTCTGTACCTACAAACGGCTCAATGTCTTAATCCCCGCCAAGCAAGATGGTCCCTGTTCTTCTCCCACTTCAGTTAAATTCTCACTTTTTGCCTGGGTTCCAAGAACTTGAAGGCTGATGCCTTATCTTGTTCTTTTGAGTCCTCAGATCAGGAATCGTATTAGGAAGGTCATCATATTATTCATTCAAACTGTATCATTGCTATTACTCCTATTTCTCCAGCAAATCCACCTCCAGGGAAATCGTTTGTTATTCCTTGACTTCCTCCAGCCTGTTATGATGGTCTTATGCCTCTTGGTTTGCAGGCAATGCAGGAGATAAAAAGACACAGGATCTAATTTTCTAGAATTATTGGTGGCCTACTCTTCCTTGGGTTGCTGAGGAGTTTGGTGCATCCTGCTATACTTGCGCTCAACATAAAACTCCCCATCAAAAACTTCTCGTTCCCAGACAAGCCTTGGAGATACATTTCAAGGGATTTTGTCACCGATCTACCCCCCAGAAAAGGATACAATACCATTTGGATGGAGGTTGATAGATTTTCGAATGTGGCCCAATTTGTTCCTGTGAAAGGACTTCCTGCTGTTCCTGCTCGAGCTGATCTCTTTGTCAAAGAAATACTCACACTATATGGTTGCCCACAAGAGATTGTTTCTGATCGAGGTGTGCAATTTGTGTCCCAATTCTGGAGATCTTTCTGCAAAATTTTGACATTAAACTAATGGTTCCCCTGCATATCACCTGCAGTCTAATGGGCAAACAGAGAGGGTGAACCAAGACCTGGAGGCATTCATTAGGATGTATATTTCTGCAAGTCAAGACAACTGGGCCAAATTTTTACCTTGGGCTGATTTGGCTCATAATAACCACACTCATGAAGGGACTTCCGTGTCCTTTTTTTTCATTCTATAGGGTTGTCAATCTTTTCTTCCAATACTCTCCTCCATCCCCAGTTCAGTGGTAAAAACAAATTTGATGAAAGCTTTATCTCACTACAAATCTTCAGCTGACTAAAAAAGATGCACAACTCCTACTTTAGTTCTTGGGGACAAAGTGTGATTAGTCACCAGGAACATGCACTTACAAGTACCAAGTATGAAGTTTGCACCACGGTTCATTGGACCTTTCAAAATCCTCCAAAAAATGAATACTGTGGCTTTCAGGTTGGGTTTACTGGCCTCATTAATTGTCTCCAATCTGTTAACATTTCTTTACTCAAACCTTTAGAACTTAAACAGTTTACCTCTAGAAGTGATCACCTTCCTCTATAGCAGTTGACCAGCAAGAGGAAAATGAGGCTAGTCATAATTTGAACTCTCGTCTTTCTGAAGGTAGTCTTCAGTTCCTTGTGGATTGGAAAGGTTACAGTCCTGAGGAGCATTCTTTGTTCAAGGCCTCTGACATTCATGCTCCCTGGCTTCTTAAGCTGTTTCATAGAAAATTTCCTGATAAGCTTTTAATTGGGTGTTGGGTGTCCACCCTTAAGTGGGAAGGGGGGGGATCATCAAAGTCTGGCAGTTACTTTTCAAACCCACTGTCTGGCACGCTCCCTCTGCTCTTCCCTTAGCTCTAGGCACAGAACCTTGTGTCATAATAAGACTTTGTCCAACAAAAGGCCCAGGGCCGTTTAAGGGCTCCGAACCTGTGATCATGTTTTATGACATGAGACTCAACCTATTTATTAGCTCAGCTACTTAGATCTGCTCAGTGCAAAAGCCTGTGCCAGAGTATTAGGTTCCAAACCTTTACTCCAGTATTCCAGCGTTCCTCACCTCTCTTTTGGCTTTCGTTTGGTATTGTTTATGCTCCTGATTGTTTGCTGATTTTGCACCCTGCAGTCTGTATGCGTACCAGTCCCATCTACATTGACCAGTCTCGTATTACAGTTTGATACCAGCTCATAATGCCCTGGTGAAAAACAGATGTTCATTAGACCCCGCACCTCTGTTACTGCCAACGCTAATCCAGGTTGGTGTAAGTGAATCCACGTTATCCGCTAGATTTGTGACACAGGGGAATAGGTTATTGGAGAAAGCATGGAAAGAAATGGCTGTTGAAAATAGGGGGAATAGATGGCTGTAGAAAACAGGGGAGAGGTGGCTGTAAAAAACAGGTGGGAGAGGTGGCTCAAGAGAACACAAGGGGACTGGCTAGAGAGAACAAGAAGGATTCAGCAGGCTCGGAATAGGATAGAAGGGGGATTTTCTTTGTAGTACATAAATATATGGTACATAAATACAATAAAGCTTAATAAGAAATTAACTATAAAAAATAAATAGGTAAAATATTTAAGAGCCAGTGATGTCTCTTATTAGTACTAATAGTCTCTATTAGATGTGGAGGAAATGTGTAAACTATTCATTTGAATTTGAGGCTCATGGGGATATAGGCTTTTGTAATAAATAGGAATGTTATTGATGTAATGTCAGTGCTGGCAGGGGGAGATATGTCCAGGGGGGCGATATGTCTGTTTATTAAATGGGAATGTTATTAATTTACTGTTGGGGCTGCTGGTGGCGCGGCAATGCTTATTTATTAAATCAGAATGCTATTAATTTAATGTCATGGGTGATGGGAGGAAATAGGCTAATTTAAAAAGCTTAAACACTATTAATTTAATGTTAGGCTATTTCGAGGGAAGAAGCCCTAATCATTAAACATGGGTGCTATTAATTTAATATCTGGGATGTATGGGGGGATAGGCATATTTAGTAAATGTGAACTCTACCAATTAAATTTTGGGGTTGATTGGGTGGAAGGAGGCCTGTTTATTAAACAAAAAAGCTACTGATTTGCTCAGCTTTCCAGGAGGTGAATAGTAACTATCTCTTTTCCAAACAGGACCCTAACATTCCAGTATCTAGCCAAGCGGCAATTGAGCTTAAGACACCAGCAGTAGCACAAGGTAGTCAAAGCTACAAAAACAGGTAGGATAATGCATCACAGGGTTGGAGCATGTACTTCCATCTGGGGGAGGGGGAGGCTTCAGAGTTCTCTCTTGCCCAGTGGACTGAAATATCTAGTTAGGGCTCTGCTTTATACCACCTTCTTGATAAATTGATATCCACAAATGGACTCTGGTAACAATTATATGCAAATTAGACCATGACTTACCTCTTCACCCATGAAATAACTGTCTCAGCGTCAGGATTATGAACAGGAGTTGGGATCGAAACAGGGACAGATTGAGGCATTCCAAAACATCTAAGTCTATTTCCACTGTTTACACTAATTGCCTTGACATCACTTAACTTACCTGATACTCATGTGCTTAGCAGTAATGGATGCCCATCGATTCAGGACTTTGAGGGCTGGGCTGATTGACTTATTTGATTGTTTTTCAGGGGACTTTATATGGTGGTCAGCAGCCCACTCTTATTGCCTTTTATAGCAATAGCTTGCCTAGGCACTTTGCTTTGTATCTGTTTTGTTTGTTGGATTTTTGACCCCACTTGTCTATTGACCATTCTTGTTTGCCTCCTGCACAGACTTTAGCTTGTTGTCCTTAGCCTTTGGCCTACCAGCAGCCCTCCAGTGACTTTCTAATTTCTTCTCCTCTAATAACATCACTCCAAGCATGGTTTCAATTCTTCTCCCATGCAGCTCCCCTTTTATGGAACTCTCAACTCAAGCCTATCAGATTCTCCCTAATCTTCAAAATCTGTAGACAGTCCCACTGGACTGATTTCTTCAATGGAGCCTATTTCGTTCTCCATAATTACTGTTTTTGCACCAACTCTGCCTTACAATCACTCTTTTCTTATAAATGGCGGGGCTTGGTGAGCGCTCCCCGATGTTGGTGGACAAAAAAGGGCTGCTTTAGGGGAAAAGAAATAAGGGTAGTTCCAACCCTTATGTAGATATACAAAAAAGTAGTCTCCCCGTAGCGCACAAATGTAAGAGAGGTGTAAATAATAGAATTTATTGTGACACGTTATATGATGGTTAAACAATACAAGGTTGCAAACCACAAATCAAGCTGTATATGCATAAAAACATAGATATGACAAGGCTCAGACCTAAACAGTTCACATAAGTCCTGTGTAGTCGGACACGGAGGTCCCTGAAACTGGATAGGTGAAATGAGTCCCAATGGTATAAACACATAAATAAATGTCTCAGAATGGGTAAGCTGGTATTGCTTCACACTGATGTCGGTATAAATACAGGCCGTTGTGGATCAAAAAGTAAATAACATATGCCGGCTAATGCAAAAGTCTTAGCGCTATGGTAAGTGGCAAATGCAGTGCTCACGATCGATAATCGTTTGCCAGAGTAGTCAATAAAGTAACATCCGTTACAGTAATGCAGAGTGGTGATGGAATATTCACTTACCCCTGTGGGGGTCAAAGCGCTGCCTCATTCTCCCGATGTAATGCTCTCTTAGCTGCAGAGAGTGAGAGTCTTAGCACTGTAGTGAGTGACAAATGCAGTGCTCACGATCGATAATCGTTTGCCAGAGTAGTCAATAAAGTAACATCCGTTACAGTAATGCAGAGTGGTGGTGAAATATTCACTTACCCCTGTGGGGTCAAAGCGCTGCCTCGTTCTCCTGATGTGATGCTCTCTTAGCTGCAGAGGGTGAATAGGAATCTCCAAGTGTTTGGTGTAGTCGCGGCCACGGCTAACACCGAATAGCGCATGCGCATGCGGCGTGAACTGAAAGTGCTGTTCCGAACTCCGTCTTGAGAGTAGTAGATAACGGAGTTGTGGGCAACAGCTCTCCGCCAACGCGTTTCGCTTGCTGCTTCATCAGGGAAGGTCTGGGCCTGGGCCGGTAATGGGTTTCTACAATTGCCCCCCCACCCCTGCACTGGGTCGGCGCATGTGCAATGAAGATTCATTCAGGTGCCACTGCACAAGTGCAGGAGAGGTGCCACTGAGCATGCACTGATCTACCAAAACCCCGTACTTGCTCTAATGAGTGACTTCTTAAAGGTAACAGTGCCCACCGACCAGCCTGCAGCAGAGAAAAGATATTTGATTGGCGTGGCCATGTTGGAGTGGCGCCATCCTGCCACATTTACCCATCTTACCGTATTCTGTCAGATCTGTCACTAGCAGCTATAATTAAATTGATTTATCTTATGTATTAAGTGTTTCCTCACAGTTTTTACGTTTTTAAGTTAATTTGGACAGCGCCATCTTTAGCTTCTGTATATGTCATGGTACCCTTAATGTACAGCACTGTGTAATAAGGTAGCATTTATAAATAAAGGATAATAATAACTATAAGCTTATTTATATTACTTTTCTTCATTGACAATAGGACAACTGTATGATGTTTGGTTTTATTAAAGTATTTCCACTGGGAGATGTTTTCAAATTATAGATATATTTTTCAACCATTTATATATACTATTCTGTGATCAGATGCACATCTCTATGGGCCACTTTGCTAATGCTTTGATGAAGTGGGCTCTGCTTCTACACGAACTACAAGGACTATGCACTGCATCTCAATGCTCTGTATACTGTATATTTAGAAATATAATTACATACAGTTGAGTGTATTGAAATAGAATTAAGTGGAGACATTTACTGCAGTGTAAAACTGAATTCTGCATGGAATTCTAGGTGAATCACAGGGAGTTAATAAAAGTTGTTTCTACATTGTAGATAGAACTTTACACACAGTGTCTTAGTAGGTCACATCCTCATACAGAACCATGCTGCCATCTATTGGTTTAATAAATGTACGTACGTACAGGGATATAACATGGTTTATAAGGAAAAGGTTCATAAAGCTTATGCAGCTCAATAAAATAAGGGTAATGTGCGCAATGACATGAGTGTAACTCAAGTAGGAGCAGATTTTAGTTTTTTGACATCTATGTTTAAAATGTTTCATGTATTTTTCTTGTATAAATAAACATAAGGGACATTTATGGAAATTGTTCCACATGTAACTGTGCAGAGAATGTGGCATTGCCCATAGTCCATGGTTTTTACAGGCAAAAACCAGTGCACTGCAGTATCTATTGGTATGTGCACATAAATGTGTCTGCACCTGTTTTTTTTATTTTTTTCTGTCCAAATTGAGCATGGGTTACAGGTAAAATAGGGGAACAGAAAAGGGGTGTGCAATCATACAAAAAGGCAGATCTAGGTGCAGCTTATGCACATTAGACTTGTTCAAATTTATCTCGATTTTCCAATCAGGCTTGTTGGCAGGTGCAGATTTCAGATAATGCTTCAATTGTTTAACTTCAAATATCTTTAATATATTATAAAACAGCAAGAATAAAAGATATTAAAAATCTGAGTCCCTGAGGAAACAATGCCTGTTTAGCAACATAATAGACCCATTCAAAATACACTTAAAAAGCAACCATCATCTGCACATATTTATTTTAATACAGCCTATCAATTAAAGACTAGTGACATTTTCAGAACTGTTCCATACAATGTATGCATCTTTCCATCTATGGAGGCAGAAGTTAGGATATTTTAGAATGACTAGAAATCTTGATAATATCAACGACCCCCCCCCCCCCCTCCATACTGGTAAAAGCAGTCAGAAAGAGCATTGCCCATGCAGAGGGAGAGTATAACTCCTTCATTATATATTTTAAACTAAAGGTAGCCAGTCTGCCAGCATTGTATTAACAGATGTTTTTAGTGCATGGTGTGCAAGGATATTTTTAATAAATAATAGATGTAGCAAAAGAAGAAATAAATATACATGGTTCCTTTCTATGATAAACAGACAAACAATGTATTACTGAACATTCTAAGGACTCGTGTGCCTGTAGTTGCTAGTGCAGGCCTGGCTAACAATGTACAGCATTGCGTAACCTGTTAGCACTTACACTTGCTCCAATTTAATCCTCTTGAAGAAATGACCTCTAAAGGATGGCCATCCGAAGACAAATATGGAGGGAAGAATGTGTATTTGTATGCATCTGGAGCCTGATACAAACATGTGCTGAGACTAAAAATGTAATTTATTAAACAGATGCATTTGTCGTGTTCCCCCTTTTCTGAAACTATGTTGTACATTTGTTCCTGTTTATATGGGAAAGCACCAGGCCCAGATTTACTTTATTATCAGTCCACTATTTCTGTGCTGTCAACAATTTTGTGGCTCCAAACACCACTGCATTATATCTGTACAACATAAACATATGGACATAGTTAAGCCCTAACAGAGCCCATGTTTCCTTATTAATATGCAAATAAATAAAAACAGCAATGTGTAAAGTGACCAGAGAGCCAACCATGCAGTTCCTCCAACCCAGACTCTGTGGAGTGTCCACAAATCCAGACCTGGCAAGTACCTGGAGGAGCATGACAAGATGGCTGCGGTAGGGAAGGTGTAAAGTCTTGCACCCTCTGATTGGAGGAGCTCTATGTATCAAGGTGTTATTTGCTGAATGCAGTATGTGAAAAGCTATAGAGACTACTTCACCAATAATTGGAAAATGATTAGAAAGACTCACAAGGGAGGGAGTAACTCTTCCTCATTGTTTCCACATTTTAGTTGAATAGTCTCTGAGTCTTCAGATACTGAGCAGGAAACCATGAAATATTAATGTATAAGTGTTATGTGTAAAAATAGACTTTTAACTTACGCTTTCCCTTTTATTACTAAATTGCTCAGTTAAAATAGGTGGTTGGAAAAAAATGATTTTCAATTGTGCATCCTCCTCATTAAACAGTTTAGGGTACAGTGTGTGACATGGGTGGTATTCTGTTTTGAAGAATGTTATCTGGAGAATGCTTTATGTGTGAGCATATACATATTAACCCTACCAACTTAAGACAGTCCTAACTTCTGGCTGCTAAAAGCAGCATGGCCTCATTTGAAGTGTCCATGACATTGGTGGATTGGGGTATGGTCTCGATGGATCTTATTATGGTTAAGCTCCTTGACACATAGGGATGTGAGAAAATAAAAATGTAATTCCTGGTGAAGCCAATGCAGCCCAAATCCATAAAATATAAACCACCTTTGATATTCAAGGGGTTAATTTGTCCCAATTTTTCAATTTGCAACATTGGGAGGTATGCGAAAATGATTCATAATCCTTGCGAATAATTCACTAACAGTTTATGGTATATGTATTAAAAGTATATTATGATAAAATCTAATAAATACAACCTGCTGGTTATTGTAGTGCTCCAAGAGCTGCCATGCCAGTATCTCACAATCAACTCACCAGGAAAGTGTCCCTGGAAACTATTTTAAAATGTTGACTATGTGCCATTTTCAGTTCTCCAACCACTTACACATGAAGGGTACACCTCCACATCTGTCCGGTCAACAGTATAAAGTTCCTTCAGTTTAAGGACTGAACTGCATAGTCCAATAGGTAATCAGTCATTAATGTGAGCTGCTCAGACACTAAATGTACAGTACATAGAGTAAGGAGACATTTACAGTACACGTTTTAAAGAACACCCACAGATGAGCCCCTTGGTGATTATCCCTTGTCAGATTCTATTTTTGCAGTGTTAAAAGTCTTTTATTGTCTATTATTGCCATTGTGTCCCCTGTTGAGATTGTTTCTTTCTTTTATTTTTTACCAAACTGAAGACGGTAATTTAAAGTGGCACAAACTGATTATTGGGGTGTGTTTTCTGTAACAACATATTCCGTAGGCAATGCAACAATGATGGTGAATTCAGAAAAGAAGCTTACTGAAAGATTACTATAACATACCTCATGTGACATTTCTAAAAGTATCTCCCAATAATCTGCAAAACACAAGATAATTCTATGTAATTCTATGCAATCAGTAAAGAAGATTGTTCTTTTCAATGACTATTAATTACACTAACACTACAAAAAAGTGTTAGAATCTGGAGTATTTTTTTTAAATGGTCTTATAATAATAAAAGTATTAGCAATGGGTCACATAGGTAAATCGTAGTTTAATATAAACATTTAAAGTTACAATTTAGTAATAAGTTACTTATGGGAAATTAAACTTATCTTAACTTAATCATGAATTTCAGTAGGAAGGTCAAAATGTCATTGCAAATATTGATGAATGTATGTCATTTTAGTATAATGAACTCTGCTTCAATGTATAAAGCTTTTTTAATCATGGTCACTATTACAATTGATGACCACTGAGAGGTGCAATCAATAACTGCAAGCTTTCCCATGTGGACATTTAATTTAACTTATGCAGTGGATTATAATGAAATTGATGGCAAATCAAGTGCATTTAGTTTTCTAAAACATATTTAAAAATGAATTTGGGCGCCTGCTTGCCTTTTAAGGATATTATTACATAATATGTTTCTAAGGCTGTTCCTATACTGTAGTGATGTGTTAGTGTAAAATTATGGATGCACTGTTAATAAAAGTATTTAGAGTGTAGCAACAAGTCATAGACCGTTAGTATAATTCTTCACTCCTGCCCGACCTAATATAGCTGGTAGCACGTCTGCCAGTTCCTGTCTATCTGGCAGTGAAAATTAATGTCCCTTATTTGCTCATTTCTAGGGGATGAGAGACTACCTGCATTTGGTGCAAGGGGTGAGTGAGCTTTGCTGCTGCTCCCTCCTCCACAGAGACCAAAGTGAAGGAAGCTGTCAGGCTTTTCACTCCTCAATCCCTATGCTGAACTTATGAAGGGAAAAAAATTAAAAACAGGAAACCTAAAGCTAATAAAAATATAGGCAGGAGCCTATAACCAATTGACCGATCTTCCTAGGCACTTACCTGAAACTGAAGTCTGTACAAGAATAATAGGGGAGGAGTCTGGGGATCAAACAGGTATGCTAAGTGCCTAACTCCTAGTCCCACCTACTATACCCCAATATCTCGCAGTGTCCCCCAATGGTAGGATAGAGAAAAAAGAATTTAGAGTGTAGCAACAAATTGTAGACCGTTAGTATAATTAGTAAATAAACAGCAAAGTGAAACAGTAAAGGTCAATACTGAAGCTGCAGACTACATCTTCTCACGTGGGTGATGGGCTGGGAGTGTGCCACTGTGCTATGATCTTAAAGGCTAGCGCAACACTTACAGAGAAACAGAAGATGACACTCCAGCCCCCACTACACATAAGATAGAAAGTGGGAGTGACGGGCAGTGCCTTAGAAGGGACACTAAAGTAGGTGAGGTATCTAGGTCACCTCCACCTGTCCTGCTTATCACTATCACAAGGGGGTAGGATCTGTCTCTATTTGATAGTGAAAATAGGCAGCAATGTTGAATGATGGGCACAAGAAGAGATCACACAGCCAAAACATCATCTTCCCTCTTCCGAGGGTGAACTAAGTTATTTTTTGGATAAATATACACTATTGCATATTTTTTCTCTTCGTGAACTTAAGTTAAGCCTGTGTTTTTCTATGTCACCAGACACCAGGATCTTTCATACCACATGAGTGACATGGATGTCAATTTTTTTAATTCAGTGAGTTATAGGATGACAAGAAGGGGAACCATTTTTCAGTACTACCAGTAAATCTTGTGGAAGGAAGGTCTTCTCCTTAATTCTTGATGGTGAACAAAGTTCCTCCTCACTGCTTTAAGTTGGCCTCAGAAAGAAGACCCATATATGATGTATCTCTTACATCTGTGGCTTCTTGAAAGTAGTTATTCATAGAACTATGTATGTGGTGGAGAGAGGGTTAATGGCTTGTAAGCTACAACCCACTCTAAACTTTTATCAGTATTTTGAGTGCTACAATGTGCAAATAAAAGAGTACAGTGCTCTGTTATACACTTATTGATTGACACAGTGACATGAGACTATCATTAGTTGAATCTCCACTTTGAGCAATCCACCTTATGCTGGAATCAGTGCATTGTGCACCAACCATTGTACTACGGATTTTCTATTGCTTTTACATTGTATGTCATTCGTTTACATGCCATATCAAGATTAAAGGATTTTACTATACATGTGCTCATGTTGATAATGCCTGTTACATTGTTCTATTGATAAATATAACCCTTTCTTTAATTCACCTAATCATCTCATTATTTAGGTTTAAGCGCAGAATATTTTGTGTTTATGTAAATTAATTTAAGCCCTAAATTTAGATGCTTTTAACACAGTATCTCAGGATCCACTTATCATAAAAATACATATTTAGTGACAACACTTAATGTGTCTTTGTATTTTGCTAAATAGTGTTAAAAGACATCTAAATCTAAGGCCAAGTGTCCTCAACCTCCCCCATGACATACATACACATGGGACACACAGACAGATAGATACATAGAACATTGCAAATGTCTTAGCGATCAGAATTCTATCCCTAGAGAGCTAGAAATATCCTTATATGCTGCCATATGTATTTTGGGGAGTGTCTCACCCCAAAACAAAATTCATGTCAGGATATACCACTTTACTGTGAATTGTTTTTCTAGTTTATACTACTTACAACTTACTTATTGTTGCTTGTGCCTGACCTTTAGGATAGTTACATAGATGGGACATACAGACTGACACACCCACAAACACACAGACAGACACATAAACCTGCCTGTGTCTTGAAAATAGATAAAGAGAATGGTGTTGAGTAATGAAGAAATAAATAGTGGAACTCATGGTTTGTTCATTTGGTTGAGGTAAGTTCCTAAATAAAGTTTTGCCAGAACACCAGTTTCAGATGAATTGACTTCTATTTTACAGCGTGTCTCTATTATTAACTAAGCTATACAACTGGCAGCCATAGTTCTGTAGTCCAAAATGCACTGAAGAATATGTAAATAGATCACCCACTATAGCTTCTGCATTGGAAACAAATTTGACTTTACAAAATTGATCACTAAATATTGATCACCAATTGACTGTGCAGTAGGAAGTGCAGGTATGTCATAACGTTGTATACTGGCTCACTTCGACCACTGTGTGTATATATATATATGTGTATATATATATATATATATATATATATATATATATCTATATATATATATATACACACAATGACAAGCGCAATAAGAGAGCAGATTGTCGCCCATGAAACGCTGCCGCCCTTGGCTAGATCTAGGTGTCATTTCCATAAATTCTTAGTTACCTGCATAATACATACAGAAAATGATATTTGTGGAGTTTTTCATGATGGTATTATGTTACTGAACAGTGTTATTTTTATTTTTGCAGACTGCTGTAAATAAGTTCAACAGCTATTAGCAGTTATTTTGTAGAACTGAACCATCTTATTCAAGATCTTACAGCCTTTTCACACATTCATCAAAAACCTGTGTTTAACCTAAATTCAAGTGTTATAAATGTAAGTAAAGCAGATGTGAACAGGAAAACACACATAAATTCCATGTTTCAAAATGCAATAGCAAGTGACAAAATGTACTTTTACAAGGACTAGTGTAAAAAAAATCTGACTTTTAAATTGCATTGTATTGTCAGATGCTCATTTACCATAATATGGGAATGTTTTGGTGTAGCAAATGGGCATGATTAACAACATGCACTCTTAGTTCTGAAAATGTTTATAATACATTAATATATATAATTAAATGTTAATACTAAAATAATACTTTATTTAAAACAATTTGCATTTCAGATGAAACATTTTCATAGCAATTTTATTCACTGAGCATCTAAACTAATTGAATCGTTGTTTCTACTCAATATATTTCACGATTACAACAAAACAACTGTTTAGATGTATTAACAATTATGCGCTATATTCCTTTGTATTATTTTATGGTTTTGTTTCCTCTACTGAATACATTTCTTTCTAATACCAAATTTGCAGGTGAGTACAATAATAGATATGTTTGTTCAGTGGGCTGTTTATAGAAATATATTTTGTGTTCTGTTTTATAACATAACACTAAATTCTATAATTGCTTTTTTATCTTTTGTACAGCACAACACAAATACCTCAGGCATAGTGCCAACCTTGATGACCATTATCCCTTTTTTTCATTCCCAATGAAGCTATTGGAAAATCAATTTATTTGTTGAGATTTGTGCTTTTTTTGTTTCGTGTTTTTTTTCTTTATAGACAATTTAGTGAAACACCAGAAAATGGCATCAAAGAAGTAGAATGTACATGTGAAAGCTCTGAAACTTTATTTTAGAGTTAGACATAATCTTATATACTTATCCTCCTTTTAGTTTAATGACTGTTCTGACTGTTGTAGATAAATGTTGCAACAATATTTTGGAACACTTGTACTGCTTTGTAAGATTATGACCAGGAACTATTATGAAGTTTTTAATATGGTGTAATCAATGTTATAGTTACATTTCAGCTTCAGATGAGTCCTGCTCCATGCATGTGTAACTCCTCAAAAGTGAATTGAAAGATCACAAATGTATGTTTCGGAAGCGTTTCACCAATGCAGTGATTGCTACCTCAAGGATCAAACCTATCCAATAGTATACTCACTAGGAGCCTGATGTACAGTGTACGCGCCAACTTTGTAGTCTAACCCTCCGGAAGATCCAGGAGGAGGGGGGTGGTGGGAGGGCAGAAGGGGGTGGGCAAATCGCGTCATTCTGGCCCCTCCACATGACAAAATCGACATTTTGGCTTGGGGCGGGGTAAAAATTATGCGATTTGTAGTGAATTGTGTCATTGAGGCCCATCGGGGGAAGGATGCAGGAGAATTGCCTGCTATCCCGGGAATCCGGGAGACCTACCAGGAATTCTAGAGACTCCCGGACATTCTAGGAGATTAGGCACGTATGATGTAGAGTAGAATACAATTTCCTCTTAAATCGTAAGTGTAAATTGTTAACCATAATTTACACAGGTTTCTTGACTCAGAATACTATGCAAATTGCACAGACACACCTCTTTATCTGCCTTGTTGGCTGGTTGCAATGATACACTTAAGTCAGTGGCAGTGGCCACTAAGGCAGTGGCACGTAAGGCAGACAAATATTAAATAAATGTTAAAAAACAACGCTGTGCCCCTCCCTCAAACAGCTGTCAGCCTAGGCTGGTAGTAGCAAAATTGAGGGGGAAAAAGTCTGAGGTCCCGTCATTTTTTCTATCACCAACATCAGGCTTTGCCAGCCACGGCTGGTGGCACTATAGCAGGGAAACCCGCAGCGTGGGGTCCCCCTGCTATAATACCAATCAGACTTAGGCTGGTAAGCAAGGGGCTTATTTCCCTAGGGAGATCAGGTCCGCAAAAGAAAATGTGTCCTCCCGTCCTAGGTTTACCTAGCCCCATGCTGATAGCATTAGGGATCTTCCCACATCTCTGGGCAGTGGATGTGGGGTAATAATAATTTTTTCATTGTAAAAATGTGTTTTGTCCCTAGTGCACTACAGGCCCCAGCATGCCCAGGCTGCATGTAATTGTTTGGGCATGCTGGTGCTTGGCTGCCAGGGCATGCTGGCACTTGGAAAACCACAACTGCCCACATGCCCTGGTACCATGGGCCTGCTGGGCCCTCTAGTGCACAAATGAAAAATGTAAATAAAACACACTCACAATTACTTTAATTGTAATAAAAGTTCCCTACACAGCTGTCATGTATCCTCCTTATTGTTCAACTATATCCAGGGTCTTTGTCTGTAATATATCCATGGATTCTGGGCTTGGCAAGAAAACAAACCCTCATACACTGCACAACCAGCTCCTAATAGCTGCTGCTGCAAATTATCTGTCCTATCTATAACATGGGGATTTCCCATTGCCCTGAACTTAAGCCGTGGGAAATCCCCATGTTATAAAGAGTTCTGTACTGATGCTAAAGTGATGCACCTGGTGAAGGTCATTATGCCAAGTCGTGTGGAGAAACAGGTAAAAGCAAGAAGAGGGTGGGAAGAATAAAGTACTACTAGTAGAAATACATGGATTTTAAAAGGAGGGAATATAAACAGTGGTTATTTTAGTAATGCTTTGGTAATGCAGCGTTACATACTATCCTTTATGTTCCCCATGTTTAGTAGCTTCCTTCTTAGACATATTTTTCTTATTTGCCCATCTGTGATTTTTACTGTGACCTCACTAATCTCAGGGACCTGCTCTGTTTACCAGCCACTGGTTTGTGGATGTGCTACCCTTAAAATTCTCTGAGACCTTTCTGAGTCTGATTACCTCAATGCTTTCACATTATAATCTAGGTGAGCCGTGATTGAGGTATCAACTTTGCTAGATAAGGAAATAACTGCAGAGCACCTTTCATCTGCTGAGAGCCTGATAAGTATTATGTGAGAATGTATATGTGATAAAGAATCTTTGCAATCTAACACTGTATTCATGAGTCTGCCTTTTTCATTCTCTGGTTCCGCGCATCACATATTCAAGTCTATTTGCTACCTATGTAACTTTACTTTGTGTGAAACACTGGTCCTTATTCTTTCTCTCACAACTTTTCTCCAAGTATATATCAACCTTACTACTGCATCAATGGTGCATCTTATATCCTATGCACATGCAGTTGTGTATTTTAATGTTTTATTCTGGTATTTGCCATGTCTTGCAGTTAGAGATTTATTTTACTTGATCACCTTATCACTAGGATTGCCTAATGTCACTGGGTTTAAAGTACCCAATGTGGAAGCCTGTTCACACTGGATATTTAAAAATACACTTTTAATGGGTGTTATGTGCGTTTTATCGCTAACCAATAACGATTGTCGAACCTCGATTTGTGTTTCCAAAGCACAAAGATTTATTCGCAATAAGTGGAAAAATATGCTCAAGCGAAGTAATAGTAAATACAGCCGTTACTTATCGCAGGCGCTCTGGATCCAGTGCAGTCATTCAATCCTGAAGTCTGGGGACAAGATGTCTGCACTCTGGATCACAAGCTGCTGCTTATATACACAATCAAATACAGTAATACAATGAAGATGGTATAGCTTGCATCTATTGGTCCGGGTCTCAGGAATGTCCAAGGGGTCGTCAATCATTGGCTGGTTCATCCTAAGGAATCCAAAGGAGGGGGTCATCTCTGCAGG
This sequence comes from Mixophyes fleayi, assembly GCF_038048845.1. Taxonomy (NCBI): domain Eukaryota; kingdom Metazoa; phylum Chordata; class Amphibia; order Anura; family Limnodynastidae; genus Mixophyes; species Mixophyes fleayi. The sequence goes on along the minus strand of NC_134405.1, from coordinate 297,754,972 downwards.
GGGTATGCTCTGCTCTTCCCGCCCGGATTCCTTAGTCTTAAGTAGTTCATAATTTCCTATCATTCATAACTTGCGTATGCACTCTGCGATTCCCTCGCAGAGTGAATCAAACAGTAGGATATGTAATAAGGTTCATCATGATACCACTCATGATGTTATTCCTTTAACCCATTCCGTGTATTTCACTAATATGCATGTAACTCTGATATATCATATAAATACTACTATATTTCGACATAACTGACTATGTGTTGCAACTACCATTAATGTGTACTATTTTATAAGTATGCGTGTTTGTGCGAATGTACGGTAAAAGACCGATTATTGTTGCTGCCACGTGTAGTGGATGCGTACGCCCTTTCACGCCGTAGCGTGCCCTTGTACGTCATAGCGTACCGTACGCATCTTTTCAGACAAAGACAACCAAGTTTGCTAGACTTTAATTGAAATGACTTTATCCAATTTGCTGACTTCGACAGTTCCACCCTTTGATAGTGTAATAAACTATCACCCAATCACCGTTTCAAGTTCAGGATTATACAATACTTCTTCACAGACCATGATCTCAGTATCTGGTACCACCCTTTCAGTCTCTTTCTCAGTGTTACTCCCATGAGACCGTTTTCCACACTTCAACACAGTAGGAACACATTTGACAACTAAACCAATTGCTAAGATGACACCCAGTATAAGGAGAAGGAGCTTACCTACACTCGCAATCATTTCCTGTACCCACTCCCCCAGACCGGAGAACCATTTTGCTGGGTTCAACCATGAGAACCAACCCGCCACCTTTTCCCCGACCTCATATAACGAAGAATTATGACTCTTTCGAAATTCCCATTTCAGCTGCAAAATTTCATCCATCTTCCGGTCTATAACCTCTTTAGGGTCTTCCGTATTATTAGTAATGTACGTGCAACATTTGACACCGAACTGGGTGGCCAGTGTCACACAGTACCCACCAGTAATAGAGGTGAGATAATTTAGTACCAGTCTATGTTGCACCAACTCCTTCTTGTACGCTTGTAGCTCCCTTCCAGTATACCTGAAAGTGTCATCATACATCTCGGTGATATTATCTATTAATTTAGCTAGGTCTTGGATATATTTAAAGTTTAATGTTCCCCGAGCGGTCCTGGTGAGATCTAGAGCAACCATAACTTGGAAACCAGCAGTTTCACTAATCAATTTTGTAGCTATAGGTTCCTCACCAGGAATCATATTTCTCTTGCCACGGTGTTCATACTGTGTGTGTATGTATGGTGGTGATGTAGTCTTGTGAATATCTACCATTTCTTCATGAGTAATAGTCATGATTTCAGGAACCAGTTTAGCTATGAAACACAAGCCCTTGGAACTCGGAGTCACCCAGGAATAAGCTTTCCTTCCACAAACAAAATACACATCATCAGGGAGAACATAAGGAGCAGTATGCCCATGAATTATATCACACAGAGTTTTGATAAAACTACCCATGCCTAGTGTCTCCATCTGCTCTAGACACGTGTCGGCATTAATGATATTTTCACATTTATCTGTAGAGACTTTTCCAATAGATACCTTCTTATGTTTGGTTATACGCCCTAACTTGTGACTTCCATCAGCATTCCTGCCTAGTAGTGACCTTGTGAGTCTCTCTCTAAAATGAGTGTGGCGAGCCATTGTCTGATCTGATAGGTCAGCCTCCCAATTCTCCAGGCGCTTTGCATGAGATATGTTTAGGCACAGCAAAGATCTGCCTATGGAGTATTGTCGAAGCGTCAGACTAGGGGACCTAGTGTTATTGTACCTCCCTTCTATGGGCCTCCCACCCCTTAATTCGAGTACTTCGGATATGTTTAGCGGGAATGGCACTAGTCCTATGTTATGCTGTCCTTGAGGCACGTGAGAGCACACCCAACACTCAGTTTGGTTTAGCACCTTACCCACCAGGGAGTGATAATCCTCCAAAGGATGCCCGCCTATATTCAGAGTACTGGGGGACTGGCATCGTTGGATGCATCTCTCGTCAACTAGGGAGTTGCAGAACTTGCAGATACAATACTCCTCAGACAATAGCCCCTCACACTGCCTCCGAGTTCCTGAGCTAGCAGACCTTTTCATAACCCCTGGACCAAGTTTGATAATGGGCTGCTCAGGATATCCTATTAACTTTTCTTCGGCCTCCATTTCATCCGTATCACTCCCAGAACTCTCCTCCATCCTCCATTCTCCTTCACAAAAATAGAATGTCCTAGAAAAAGTAAAAACAAGGAAAATCCTGGAACAAAAGAAAAACAAAAACCGCCACTCCATCGCTGGAAAGATAGTTCTGAGGCAACGTCTCTGGTTCAGGTGTCTCAACTGCAGGCTTTAGGTCTCCCGGAACAGGCTCACAAGTGACAGCTCTATGTCGTCGGTCTGAGTCTTGTCTTGCACTTTCTCCGGATTATGGACTCTCCTGCAGTGGGTGGAATGGACCCAAGTGTCTCTCTCTGCAACCTTCAGTGATGTAGTACTGGTCAGCAGCACTTGGTACGGGCCTTCCCAACGGTCTGTTAAACAACCTGAACGTAAGAAATTGCGGATCATAACATAGTCTCCAGGTTCAACATCATGACAGTTCGTCTCTGGCATACCAGGTGACAGCATTTTTAGTTTTTGTTGTTGTTGTTTCAGCTGTCTACTCATTCTTATAAGATATTGTACAGTCACTTCATTATTACACTTTAAGTCGTCTTGTGGACTCACGATCAAATGAGGTTGTCGTCCGAACAGTATCTCAAAGGGGGACAGATTAAGAGGAGGTCTAGGAGTGGTTCGAATGCTGTGGAGGACCAACGGCAAAGCCTCAGGCCATGCCAACCCAGTTTCAGCCATTATCTTACCTAGTTTGTTCTTGATAGTACCGTTTACTCTCTCCACCTTACCACTGGCTTGTGGTCGGTAAGGGGTGTGAAGTCTGCTACTGATTCCCATGAGTTTACACATATTTTGGAAGACCTCACCAGTAAAATGGGTACCCCTATCACTTTCAATGATTCTAGGGATACCGAACCTACACACAAAGTCTTGTACAATTCTCTTTGCAGTGAACACAGCAGTATTAGTGGCTGCCGGATATGCTTCTACCCAACCGGAAAACACATCAATACACACTAACACATACTTTAGATTCCTGCACGGTGGTAATTGGATATAGTCAATTTGTATTACCTGAAAAGGTCCGTCTGTAGGAGGGATGTGGAATGGCTCAGTTGGAATAGTTTTCCCAACATTTTTCCTCAAACAAGTAAGACATGACATTGCTTTCTTACCAGCTTGAGAGGAAAATCCGGGAGCACACCAGTATGCTCTCACCAGTTTGCACATACCTTCTTTACCCAGGTGAGTCAGGCCGTGTGCTGCTTCAGCCAGGCTTGGATAGTATGTTCGGGGAGCTACAGGCTTACCTTGTCCATCCCTCCAGAGTCCTGAGGACTCTTGACCACATCCCTTCGCCTTCCAGACCGCCTTCTCCTGCAGGGAACACAAATCTTGCATTTCAATTAATTTCTGCGTGTCTAATGTCTTAAAAACCATCATAGTCTCGGTCGATACAGTCATAGGTTGCCCTGCTGCCCATTTAGCAGCTTCGTCTGCCCTGTTGTTGCCCAATGACACTGGGTCTTCTTCAAAGGTATGGGCTTTGCACTTTATGACGGCTACTGTTCTGGATAACTGTATCGCTGTCAGAAGTCCTTTTATGTGTTGTGAGTGTGCCACTGGTGTACCTGCTGCTGTCGTAAAGTTTCTAAGACGCCAAAGGGCCCCAAAATCGTGCACTACCCCGAAGGCGTACCTAGAGTCAGTATATATATTGGCTGATTTACCCTCTGCCAGTTCACACGCTCTCTTTAGTGCTACTAGTTCCGCCACCTGGGCTGAGTGAGGTGGACCAAGGGGTTCAGCTTCTACCACATCCTGATCTTCTACAACAGCGTAACCAGTACATAGCTCTCCTGTCTCTGTCTGTCTATGGCAACTTCCGTCTGTATAAAACGTAAAATCTACATTTTCTAAGGGGGTGTCACGTATGTCAGGCCTTGCAGTAAAGGTCTGATTCAGGTGTTCCATACAGTCATGCGTGTCAGTATTCTTGCCTAACTCATCATCAACCAGGGTCTCCTCACCTCCCACCCTTTGTGTCTCTTGAGACACATACGGAAGGTATGTAGCTGGATTTAGGGTGCTACATCGTTTGATGGTGATGTTTGAGGGTGCCATCAGGGCTAGTTCCCACTTTGTGAATCTAGCTGAAGAAACATGTCTGGTTTGGGCTGAATTTAACAGAGCTGATACAGCATGGGGTGTATAGATGGTTGAATTATGTCCTAATACTACATCCTCGCTCTTACTTACTAGAAGGGCCGTTGCTGCTACACTTCTGAGACATGTTGGGAGTGATCTTGCCACATTGTCTAATTGTGCACTGTAGTATGCTACCGGTCTGCTAGCGTCACCATGTTTCTGTGCGAGGACACCTGCTGCACAGCCATCAGCTTCTGTACAATATAGCTCAAAAGGCCTTTCATAATCAGGTATTCCCAATGCAGGTGCTCTTGTCAGACTATCTTTAAGATTAAAGAACGCTTGCTCTGACTCTTCTGTGTGTACGACACGTTCTGGTTTTGAGGAAGAGACTAGCTCCTGCAATGGTAATGCCAGAATAGAAAAACCTGGGATCCATGACCTACAGTATCCACACATCCCCAAGAAAGTACGAATCTGCTTCTGGCTCTGTGGCAGGGTCATGTGTTGTATGGCCTCAATTCTGTCGGTTGTCAGGTGTCTTAGCCCCTTAGTGAGGCAGTGTCCTAAGTATTTGACCTTAGTCTGACATGGCTGTAATTTATCCTTTGCCACCTTGTGCCCTGTTTGTGAAAGATGAAGCAACAACAATTTAGTATCATGTAAACATGACATAAAAGAATCAGAGCACAACAACAAATCGTCCACATATTGAATTAGAACAGACCCATTGTGGGGTTGAAAGGATTGCAAACAGTCATGTAAGGCTTGGGAGAAAATACTGGGGCTGTCAATGAACCCCTGGGGTAGTCTGGTCCATGTGTATTGCACTCCCCTGTAGGAGAATGCAAAAAGGTATTGGCAGTCAGGGTGAAGAGGGACTGAGAAGAAAGCAGAACATAGATCAATGACAGTAAAATGACTGGCAGACGGTGGAATCTGCATGAGGATGACAGCTGGATTCGGCACTACGGGGAATTGGCTCTCAACAACTTTGTTAATTCCCCTTAAGTCCTGGACTAATCTATAGCCCCTCCCACCACTCTACTTCACAGGGAAAATGGGACTATTTGCTGTACTGGCTGTACGAATTAAAATCCCTTGTTGTAACAGCCTCTCAATAACAGGATATACCCCTAGTTCCACCTCCGGTTTTAATGGATACTGTGGGATTTTTGGAGCTATCCTACCACTTTTTAGATTGACCATGACAGGGGCTACGTTTGCCATCAGTCCAGTGTCCTGTCCATCTCTGGTCCATAGTGAACCTGGTATTTCCAGCAACATCCCCTTTACTTGAGATGGACTTTGTTCTATAACAGGAGAGTGTAACATTAACCTTTGAGGGGTGTCCAATATGTCCTGTACCTCATGTGCAACCTTCTCGGGTATATCTAGGAACACACCATCTGAAGTACAGTATATGACACATCCCATTTTACATAACAAGTCTCTCCCTAGCAAGTTAGTAGGAGCCGCTGCAGCCAAGAGAAACGAATGCTTAGTATGCAGAGGCCCGATAGTAACTTCGGCGGGTTTAGTTAGAGGATAATGTAACACTTTTCCCGTCACCCCCATAGCTGGAATAGTTTTGCTGGTCACCTGTAGGTTGAAAGGAGAGGTTATCACAGATCGGGCCGCCCCTGTATCTACAAGAAAAGTTTGTTTCCTACCAGCTATGTCAACTATCATTGTTGGTTCTTCACTCTGACTCTCAGTTAACCTCACTGGCTGTAGACTACAGGTATGACCTGACCCCTACCGCTGACTATTGATTTCCCGCGCAGCATTTGCTGCCGTAATATGCGCGGGTAGATGTGAGTCTTCTAAGTCTATGTGAATCCCTCCTTGGAGGATATCTATGTGACCCACCTCTCTGTGTATTGAGTCTTTCCTTTTTACACTCTCTAGCGTAATGTCCTTCCTCGTTACAGTTAAAACACCTGATCACTTTAGGTTTCCGGTTATATGGGTTGTATGCTGGTGGTCGTGTATGCACCTTTTCTAGAGCCTGTATACTTACCATCATTAACCTATCACTTATCTCCTCCCTTTTTCTAAAAAGGTTTTTGTCATGCTCCACAGCAGACTCCCTAAGAGAGTCTACCGTGACGCCTCTCCAATTAGGTAATGTGGTTTGTACTCTCGTCTTTAAATTTTCTCTAAGGCCATCCATCAGTACTCCTACAGCTACCTCTCTGTGATGTGGGTCCTCACTTATGTTGGATATCCCAGTAAATCGTGCGATCGCTGTTATAGCTCTAGCAAAGTAATCTGAGGCAGTTTCACTATCCTTTTGTTTAATGGTGAAAATCTTACTCCAATTTACTACTACTGGAAAACAGATGGCTAAGTGTTTGACAATTTGTTCTATATTCCGTTGGTTAATCTCATCAGTCAAGGTTTCATCTTCCTCCAACAAACAATCTTCAATAAATTTTTGTATGTTAGTATTGGGAGGAAGACACGCCCTCAACACTACCCGCCAATCCTTACTGGTTGGTTCGTGAGCATTTCCTAAATCTTTAACAAATTTCTGACATTTAGCTAACTCTTTTCTAGGATCTGGGAATTCAGTCATAATGGAACGTAATTCTGATCTAGTCCAGGGACAATACATTGTAACATTTCTTAAAGGAACTACACCATCCTTATCCGGTTTCCCATTGGGAACTGATATTGTGCGGACCGGGAACGCACCCTCTGGTACACTGACTTCAGGAGACACTACAGGATTTACTGGTCCTAGATTTAGAACGCTTTCACTCCTAGTGATCACGCTACTCTCACCTATCTCAGCCATTTTCTCATACTTGCGCTGAGCCTCTAGTACACTAACGGCATGGGCAATGGCCGAAATCACAGTGGGTTCATCTTCACTTTCAGATACACTTGATTTAAACTGGTTTAAAACAGGATACAACTTAGCAATTTTTCTATTTTCAGTTTTAACAACGGCTGTACTTACCCCTCCCGCCACATAAGGTGGCGGGGGCGCACTTGCGCTGAGTTCGCCACGCTTCTCAACGGTTACATCTGCCTTGCGCGCGCTTTTCGCCACGCCTATTTCCGGTTTGCATTCGCTGCTCTGCCACGTGTTACCTTCCATTTGCCACAATTTTAAACAATCATTATGTCTATTTCTCTTTTTCGTTGACTTGATCAACCATATTTTATCTTTTACAGTATTCAGTACCTCTGCATTAAAACTCCCTATTGTTGGGAAAGGCCTATCACAGTCTTTGGTCATCCCGACCCACGTGTCACAATACACAGTTGCATATGCACCATATTTCTTACACATGAGAAACCTCGCTGAACCAATAGGGCCTTCCTTAGGCAGTACACTGACCATCTCTAGCGTATGCTTAGCACCCATGTTGAACAATATACCTTCTACCCGGAACACAGACACACCGCAATGCTCTGTTCCTTCCGGCCAAATGTGAAATACAGACACACCTCAATGCTCTGTTCTTTCCACCTAATAATTTCAACTCTGTTGCTATACTCACCGCTAGAGATCTATAATACTCGGTGAACGTATTTCCTTTAGCCGCGTTCACTCGCTTTTCTCGCCCCTGGCGAGGATCCCTAATACAGAAATATCACTGTGGGCCCCAAGGGCTATCAGCTCCTCGATACCCTGGCTCAACCACAAAAATCTGCTGAGTTTATTATCGCTGGGAGCGCAAGTTAATACAATCAACCTGCCTTTCCAGTATAATTCCTCCTAGCTGCTTCACCAATTCGCACTAACGGTGCGATCGGATCGCACTGCCTACCAATACTAATTATTAGCAAACCTTGCGATCTATTGGTAGCGCTTTGCGAAAACCCGGTTTTCGCATTCGGTATACCTGCCCTGTATACCGTCCTTCAGTTGGGCAATCCGCCTCGTCAGACAGCAACTGAGCACAATCCACAACAAAACAGTGTATCTATGTTACAACATCACACACTATACACCTTTTCTGCGCAGAAAATCAAAAGTTCCCAACAACAGTAATAATACCTCAGAGGCTTTCACAAGTAATTATACTATACACGTACAATAACTATCAAAACGATTGTTTAACCACGTGGCAAGTCTACCGGAAGTTCGCGTACGCACAGCAGGAAATACACATACGCTAAGCAATGCAATACAGTTAAAACGCACAATGACAGAAAAAAGAAACAGTTTTCTCTTTTGTCCCTAGGTTCTAGTTAGCGTGCCCTAGATAATGCAAAACGGACATTCGGTTTCACAACACAGAGTAAAATTCAGGTTTTGAACACAATGCGTTCTTACCCGTTTATGACGCGTCTCCACCCTTTGTTGAGGAACCGAAATCCGTTGGTCTTGCGTATCATCGGCAATGAAACCTCCAAAGCTCACGAGCCCCCAAATTGTTATGTGCGTTTTATCGCTAACCAATAACGATTGTCGAACCTCGATTTGTGTTTCCAAAGCACAAAGATTTATTCGCAATAAGTGGAAAAATATGCTCAAGCGAAGTAATAGTAAATACAGCCGTTACTTATCGCAGGCGCTCTGGATCCAGTGCAGTCATTCAATCCTGAAGTCTGGGGACAAGATGTCTGCACTCTGGATCACAAGCTGCTGCTTATATACACAATCAAATACAGTAATACAATGAAGATGGTATAGCTTGCATCTATTGGTCCGGGTCTCAGGAATGTCCAAGGGGTCGTCAATCATTGGCTGGTTCATCCTAAGGAATCCAAAGGAGGGGGTCATCTCTGCAGGGGGTATGCTCTGCTCTTCCCGCCCGGATTCCTTAGTCTTAAGTAGTTCATAATTTCCTATCATTCATAACTTGCGTATGCACTCTGCGATTCCCTCGCAGAGTGAATCAAACAGTAGGATATGTAATAAGGTTCATTATGATACCACTCATGATGTTATTCCTTTAACCCATTCCGTGTATTTCACTAATATGCATGTAACTCTGATATATCATATAAATACTACTATATTTCGACATAACTGACTATGTGTTGCAACTACCATTAATGTGTACTATTTTATAAGTATGCGTGTTTGTGCGAATGTACGGTAAAAGACCGATTACTGTTGCTGCCACGTGTAGTGGATGCGTACGCCCTTTCACGCCGTAGCGTGCCCTTGTACGTCATAGCGTACCGTACGCATCTTTTCAGACAAAGACAACCAAGTTTGCTAGACTTTAATTGAAATGACTTTATCCAATTTGCTGACTTCGACATGGGTAATGATGTGGCTGAGGAGTGGGAATGAGTGGTTCGGTTGGTAGTCGTTATAACAACGATGCTAATACTGACACTACCTATTTAAACAAAAAAATACCTATTACCATAAAGCCGACATGGTCAATGTACAGATTTACCAGAACACACACACAGAACATTTCCGGCACAGGTGACATCAATTCCGGCTGCAGAAAATGCCGGACAGTGGGATTCGCGTCACTGACAATTGCGACAGTGCGATTTCTGGTTTTAAAGTGGTAATCCAAGGACTCGACGACTCTATAATCTAATTGAGTTATTAGGGTTAGGGATAGGGCTAACATTAGGGTTAGGATTAGGGTTAGGGTTAGGATTACGGGTTGTACATAATATATAGAGCGGGTCCTTGCATTGCCACTTTAAAAATCCCACTGTTGCAATTGTCACCGACACAAATCCCACTAGCCAGCATTTTCTGCAGTCAGAATTGATCTCATCTGTGCTGGACAAGTTCTCTGTATGTGTTCTAGTGAGTCTATATATTCTCTATGTTAGCTTTATCGCAAAAGGTCTTTTTTGGTTTCAATATATACTGTCATTATTATCATTATCGAAAATTCATATCCAACCCGAGTGGTCTGTATGAAGTATATATACGGTGCTTGAAATGGAACCTCATTAACAATCAAAAATAAGGCAACCATTTAATACACTGTAATGGAAGTTTTAAATGATCAAAAATTACTATTGTGGTCCAAGCATGTTAAATATATAATAGCCACAGAAGGCAGAATTATTTAATGATTTGCTTAAATAATGATACAATTCCTATTCCTTAGCTTGCATAATTCATAATCTCTTGCTTGGAGGTACTCATCAATCAGTTACAAACTCTCTGCTGGAGTTTTAAAGTAAGTAAAGTAATTTCTTCTCTATTTACATCTTTAATTTGTATTACATCTCATATCATCTTACAGACATTGTTTTGTTGTGTTTTTAACTGGATTTGGGATACCTGCTGGGAGTTTTAGGAACATATTTGTTATTATGCCAACATTCCAAAAAACACAATAGAAGCACAAAATAAAGTTTTGTCTGAGTACTCAGTGTACTTAAATGATCTATAAGGTTTGCATAGTGAGCAAATGAATGCTTTAATTTGCATGATGTTTAAAACTAGATAAAATGTATTTACGCTGCACAAATCCTAGTGTTTTTAACTGAAGTTCAGAGATGGTATTAACAACTATTTTCAATTTTGTTGTCATTTGCATATACAAGTTGCACCTAAATAAATTTAGAATTAAAAATGCAGCACATTTAACACTTGGATTACTCTATCGCTCCTTTACTTTTCCAAGTTGATTAATACCTTTTCAGTTAATAGGGAGAAATAAAAATTGCTAATTTTAAAGAAATTCTAACCCTAAGAATTTTTTTTGCTGTAAGCAGAACTCCAGGATAAACCAAAATTTTAAGCCCAGTGGACGTTACTGTATAACAGCAAAAAGCTACTGTGTTTGCTCCAGTTTTTAAAATGCAATGTCATCACAATTAGCCCAGCACCTGTTGTTTACTAAGATATGGCATCAACGAAAGTATTTGCCCTGTGACACAGCAGCGCAGTATCACTGAATAAAATAAGCCATGTAAAAGTTGTATTATTTTCTATGGGAGTGCTTGGACTGTTGTGATAAATTGGGAGAGCTAGATCACCCTACAATAGTGTGGGGTCATCTTGATTATCCGATCCCACAAAGCCTCTAGGAGGTTGGGTAAAACCCACAGTAGAGAGTTGGGGGCCATTACTCTGCCCCATCCCATCCTGTTTCCAGGGGTAGTCTGCTCTAACTGCACATCATGCAGATGGTGATAAAAACACGGTGGTGTGGTGGGAAAGGAAAATCATCATATGCAGTTTTTTAAATGTTAACTTTTCTAGCTCCAAAGAGAATGAATTAAGATTGATACCTGTCTGTATTTCTATAATCCATATATGTTAATTGAATATCCTTTATGCTTAACTGATTATGGTATTTAATGTAATACTCTTTGTGCTGTATGAGTGAGCTTGACTGTCTGCGGTGAGACATGGAGTTCTGGGAATAAGATACTTGTTAAACAGGCATATCGCCAACATGGTTACTGCCAGCAAGAACAATGCCATCACTGCCAGTAAATATTTTTCATATATTGGGTGATGCTATAAAGAGCCCTGTCTCCAAAAATAAAAATAGGTAAGCACAAATCCTAGTGTTGATGTTAGTTATTTTTTTTTTTACAAAATGTGCTTTATCATAGCAATATATCCTTATTTCAAAATCACAGTGGTTATATATATATATCCTTATTTCAAAATCACAGTGGTTTTATATATATATATATATATATATATATAGATATATATATATATATATATATATATATATATATATATATATATATATATAAAATGATGTCAAAAATGTAATAAATAATGGCGCTCAAATTACAATTGTAAGTTAATATCAAATCACCATAAACACTTCCTCCATAAGAGGTGGCAGCCTTCCTTCAAATTTCCGGATGGTACTCCGAACAAAAGATAATCTGTAAAATCAAGCAGAAGGAACACAAGGGCGCCAAACAGTGTAGTATCCTCTGGGAAGTATCCTCGAATCACCAATATTGTGATATATGCGTACCAAATGTAGGAAGACTTAAAGGCTCATCACATAATATTGGGTATAGAGATGAGCGGGCTCGGATATCTGAAATCCGAGCCCACCCGAACGTTGCCGATCCGAGCCGGATCCGAGACAGATCCGGGTATTCCCGCCAATTGCAAAACTGAAACCGAGGCTCTGAGTCATAATCCCGCTGTCGGATCTTGCGATACTCGGATCCTATAAATTCCCCGCTAGTCGCCGCCATCTTCACTCGGGCATTGATCAGGGTAGAGGGAGGTTGTGTTAGGTGGTCCTCTGTCCTGCTATATCTCGTGCTGTGCTGTGCTGTTCAGTTCTGTGCTGTGCTGTGCTGTGCTGTGCTGTGCTGTGCTCTGCTCAGTCCAGTGGTGCTGTGTCCTGTGCTCTGTCCTTCTGAGTTCAGTGGTGCTGCTGGGTCCTGTGCTGTGTCCTGTTTAGTCCAGTGGTGCTGTGTCCTGTGCTCTGTCCTTCTAAGGGCATTGTTATTTCCCCATTATTCCCAAATTATAAAAAAATTCAAAAAAGTTACAAAAAAAGAAATTATAAAAAAAAAAAAAAAAATATCCCAAAACAATCCTGCAGTATAAGTCCATTGGTATACTGATATATTACAAAGTTCACTGATTCAGCAGTATAAGTCCAGTGGTACTGATATATTACAAAGTTCACTGATTCAGCAGTATAAGTCCAATGGTACTGATATATTACAAAGTTCACTGATTCAGCAGTATAAGTCCAGTGGTACTGATATATTACAAGGTTCACTGATTCAGCAGTATAAGTCCAGTGGTACTGATATATTACAAAATTCACTGATTCAGCAGTATAAGTCCAGTGGTACTGCTATATTACAAAGTTCACTGATTCAGCAGTATAAGTCCAGTGGTACTGATATATTACAAAGTTCACTGATTCAGCAGTATAAGTCCAGTGGTACTGATATATTACAAAGTTCACTGATTCAGCAGTATAAGTCCAGTGGTACTGATATATTACAAAGTTCACTGATTCAGCAGTATAAGTCCAGTGGTACTGATATATTACAAAGTTCACTGATTCAGCAGTATAAGTCCAGTGGTACTGATATATTACAAGGTTCACTGATTCAGCAGTATAAGTCCAGTGGTACAGATATATTACAAAGTTCACTGATTCAGCAGTATAAGTCCAGTGGTACTGATATATTACAAAGTTCACTGATTCAGCAGTATAAGTCCAGTGGTACTGATATATTACAAAGTTCACTGATTCAGCAGTATAAGTCCAGTGGTACTGATATATTACAAAGTTCACTGATTCAGCAGTATAAGTCCAGTGGTATTGATATACAAAGTTCACTGATTCAGCAGTATAAGTCCAGTGATACTCTCCTGTGCCGCATATAATTTTTAAAGGCTTTGCCGAGTGTGTGTGGCTTAGGGGTACACTCTCTTGTGCTACATATAATGGAAAACAAAAATTTGGAGGATAAAGTAGGGAAAGATCAAGACCCATTTCCTCCTAATGCTGAAGCTGCTGCCACTAGTCATGACATAGACGATGAAATGCCATCAACGTCGTCTGGCAAGCCCGATGCCCAATCTCCTAGTACAGGGCATGTAAAATCCAAAAAGCCCAAGTTCTCAAAAAATAGCAAAAAGAGAAACTTAAAATCATCTGAGGAGAAACGTAAAGTTGGCAATATGCCATTTACGACACGTACTGGCAAGGAACGGTTTAGGCCCTGGCCCGTGTTCATGACTAGTGGTCCAGCTTCACCCAAGGATCTAAGCCCTCCTCCTACCCCCCCTACAAAAAATTTAAGAGAGGTATGCTGTCAGCAACAACAACAAAACAGCAAAGAACTCTGCCTTCTAAACAGATGACATCACAAATCCCCAAGGCGAGTCCAAGGGTGTTGGTGGTTGTGAAGCCTGACCTTCCCATCACTGTACGGGAAGAGGTGACTCCATCCAGCATTTGCAGCACGTCCTCTGCATATGCTGGAAGGATCACCCACAGTCCAGTTACAGATTTGGCTAATGAAGGTGTGAATGTTGTACACCGGGAGGAGGATATTGATGTAGCTGGCGCTGAGGAGGATGTTGATGATTATGATGCAGACAGATACCAAATTGCCTTTCTCAATTTCTATTTCTATTCTAGATTATATAACGGCTGAATAGTTTTCTATTTTACTCCTAGTGGAGAGGGGATCTGATGCAGACAGATACCAAACAGCCTTTGTCCATTTCTTTGTATATTTGAATTTCTAGTTCTACAGTCTATGCAGGCTGCTTTTTTTATATTCAACTACAAGTGTAGGGCGGGGGGGGGGGGGGGGCATAGATAGCCACCAAAGTAACGTGGTCCATTTAATTTCACTTTCTAGCTCCACAGTCTGTGCAGCCTGCTTTTTTTATCTTCAAAGTATTTACAAGCCTTGCAATCTAAATTAACTAGAGGTAGTGACGTGCTAGAACTCCACCCTCTATATGCTGCAGAGGATGGAGGAGCATCAAAAGGCCATTCAAGCCTACACAGCCAACTACGACATAGGAAAAGGAGTGGGGATGCCCCCAAGCGCACTGGAGAATGATTTCCGTGTTGTGCAAGGTTCTGCAGCCATTTGAACTTGCCACACGAGAAGTCAGTTCCGACACTGCCAGCTTGAGTGAGGTGATTTCCCCTGATCAGGCTTTTGCAGAAGCAGCTGGAGAAAGTGAGGGAGGAGCTGGTACACCATTGCGATTCCACCAAGCATGTAGCTCTTGTGGATGTAGCCCTTCGTACGTTTTGCCAGGATCCGAGGGTGGTCAGTCTTTTAAAGTCAGAGGAATACATTTTGCCCACCGTTCTCGATCCTCGGTTTAAAGCGTATGTTGTGTCTCTGTTTCCGGTGGACACAAGTCTACAGCGGTGTAAAGACCTGCTGGTCAGGAGATTGTCCTCTGAAGAGGACCGTGACATGCCACCAGCTCCACCTTCATTTTCATCACTGTTTGTGCAGTTCCAAAAAAGAGGAACTGCCATTTCTATTGCTACCTTCTTTCTTTCTATATTTAAAAAAAAATAATAACTGACATTTATAATACTACCATCTTTCTTTCTCTATTTAAAAAAAAAAAAAAATAACTGCCATTTCTAGTACTACCTTCTTTCTTTCTCTATTTAAAAGAAACTAAATAACTGCCATTTCTAGTACTACCTTCTTTCTTTCTCTATTTAAAAGAAACTAAATAACTGACATTTATAGTACTACCTTCTTTCTTTCTATATTTAAAACAAAAAAAACCCTGTCATTTCTATTACTACGTTAATTGTTTGTGCAGTCACAAAAAAGAGGAACTGCGCCCTTAACTGCTATGTTAGTTTTAGACGTCCATCCGCTGTCCGCCATCTGTTCCCTGGAATTCAGACCAGTTGAGGTTTTTTTTATTATATTGTGGCCCCGGTATCAAATTGAGTACCAGGGCCACTCCACTACGCAGTCCAGATACTTGTTTGGTGGGATTCAGACCATTTGATGGTTTTCTTATTATATTGTAGGGACCACTCCTCTACGCAGTCCAGATACAATTTTTGGTGGGATTCAGACCATTTGAGGGTTTTTAAATTATATTGTGTTGACCACTCCACTACGCAGTCCAGGTACAATTTTTGGTGTAATTAAGACCAGTTGATGGTTTTCTTATTATATTGTAGGGACCACTCCTCTACGCAGTCCAGATACAATTTTTGGTAGGATTCAGACCATTTGAGGGTTTTTAAATTATATTGTGGTGACCACTCCTCTACGCAGTCCAGGTACAATTTTTGGTGTAATTAAGACCCGTTGATGGTTTTCTTATTATATTGTAGGGTCCACTCCTCTACGCAGTCCAGATACAATTTTTGATGTAATTAAGACCAGTTGATGGTTTTCTTATTATATTGTAGGGACCACTCCTCTACGCAGTCCAGATACAATTTTTGGTGGGATTCAGACCATTTGAGGGTTTTTAAATTATATTGTGGTGATCACTCCTCTACGCAGTCCAGATACAATTTTTGGTGTAATTAAGACCAGTTGATGCCGGTTTTCTTATTATATTGTGGGGACCACTCCACTACGCAGTCCAGAAAGATACCTCGTTGCAACGTTTTGGACTAATAACAATATTGTGAGGTGTTCAGAATACACTGTAAATTTGTGGAAATGATTGTTATTGAATGTTATTGAGGTTAATAATAGCGTAGGAGTGAAAATAAGCCCAAAAACTTGATTTTTTTAACTTTTTATGCTTTTTTCCAAAAAAATTCGTATCCAAAACCTTAAATCCGAACCAAAACCTTTCGGCAGGTGTTTTGCGAAACAAATCTGAACCCAAAACCTCAAGAAAATCTGAATCCAAAACACAAAACACGAGACACCAAAAGTCGCCGGTGCACATCCCTAATTGGGTATAGCAATGCCGCACAGCTTCCATCATCTCCAACCATATGCGAACATAAAGGCAGAGAGAAGAGACCAAAGAATAATGTAGTATAATTATGACACCAGTGATAGTTCTATATAGAACACCGGGTAGCAGCGTACTAGACATGCTCCCCTCGTGCCTTTGCATCCTCGGCGGAGGCACCAGTCACTCGGCCCTCATTACAGCTCTGACAATGTATTTTATTTCTACATAGTTTGTGTTGCATTGACATTGTTTGTCTTGAATTGCCTCTATAAAAGCAACAATTTGTAAGTTGCCTGAATAAAAGATTTACATTTTTTTAGACAGTATTAAGATATTAAGATGGTTATAATCTGTCTCTTTTATATAGTCATTTATTTTGTGTTTGTTTTTAATGTTGACAATACATTTATTTTTTCATGCTAAGCCAGTAGTTATGTTTTTTTAATTAAAAGATATATTTACATAAAGATATCACATGAATTAGAAAGTGTCAAGCAATTGGGAGTATCTTATTGAGAATTTTATGTTTTTAGAACAAAAATTACTTTTCGAAAATATATTGTAAAAATCACATAAGTAGATATAATCTGCTGACTGTAAATATGGCCTAATTCTTAGCTGAATAAAATGATGCAGATATAGATAGATATGTTTAAATGCAATTCTATTGATTTCCAGTATTTTTGCCCAGCATCTGAGGCTATTTTTGCAGTCTTTAAGCCCAGGATTTGCAAACTGAAAATTTGGGCATTGTCCATATAGACTGCTGTGCCTGTAAACTAGTGAGCTGGTTGGGGCTTTTAAAAAGCTGCTCAGCCTCAACCAGCGTCTCAATAGTTGTGGTTGCAACCACTGAGCACTTTGCCCATGCCACCAACTAAAAAGAATTGTAGAAATACATACATCAGGCGCTCACGGTGGCGTAGTGGTTAGCACTTCTGCCTTACAGCACTGGGGTCATGAGTTCAATTCCTGACCATGACCTTATCTGTGAGGAGTTTGTATGTTCTCCCCGTGTTTGCGTGGGTTTCCTCCTGGTGCTTCAGTTTCCTCCCACACTCCAAAAAACATACTGGCAGGTTAATGGGCTGCTATCAAATTGACAATAGTCTGTGTCTGTCTGTCTGTGTTATGGAATTTAGACTGTAAACCCAAATGGAAAAACAGATAAACAAATGGGGCAGGGACTGATGTGAGTGAGTTCTCTGCACAGCACTGCGGAATTAGTGGCGATGTGTAAATAAATGGTAATAATGATGTAAATCCTTTTCTTATTGTAAGAAATTAATATAAAGGAGACAATCATCAGTTCTGAGGAGTAATTTGCACAGATTCATCTAGAAAAAGAACTCACCACACAAAAAAATATATAGTGTAGTATGTACAGAAATTAAATAAATTAATCTGTATAAATCCTTCTTCTATTCACCGTGAGGGATATACAATTAGGGCTTTACCTGTGATAATCACACTTGAACCCACCAGGGTATATGCTTACAAGATTGCAATTGATTTCAAGCCTTCAAATCAAAAACTCAATCTTCATGTGTGTGTTCTCATAACATACAGCTTTCCAATCCACCCAGGACACATAAAACAGTAATGAACATGATATAGTGCATTACCTCTTTAATAAAACATCAAGACAATTAAATGATAAAAAAAAATGATAGCAACAGTACAGAGACCATGAATAGTGAATAGACTCGTACCAAACTTATCTATGTGAATGGCATGTAAAGAAACGTAGACTGATCCCGTGATTTCATAAAAAAGTCTGTGTCTCCATCTCCCCGCTACCTGGACACGATAAAATACCCAACGCGTTTCGACTTCTCCATAAAAGTCTTTATCAAGCCTTATCATGCCACCAACTACTTTACTGGGTCAGCTGTGGTACTAATAGATAGACACAATGGTGAGCCCAACAGCAAACCTGCTAACATTTCAGATCCCACCACCGGGAGCAGGGAAGGGTTGGTATATTTTAGCCCGGGAGGCAAGACCCGATTCAGCAGCCTAACAGGAACATTTTAAAGGAAAAAAATGCAGGTAGCCCAGTGACCCAGCCCAATGTAGCCACCATGGGACCGATCCAGGGGGTAGATGCCCCCCTCTACCCCTAAGCCCAGTCTGCCTCTGACCAGGAGCTTCTGGAAGGAAGATCCTGTGCAGAGTGCCTGCACAGATCAAATCATCATTGACCTGGCCCTATGTGGAGGTGAAGCTTGATTTTGATGTCACAGTGAATTGCATTATCATAGCACCACCCCTGTTGTGTGATGCCATAAATTCACTAATGAAGTGGGCAGGATGTGCGAGGGGGTACTGCTCTCCTTGGAAATCAGGAGATCTAGAAATTTGGGAGTCTCTCAAACATCCTGGTAGAGAAGGCAGCTTTGTCCCCAGTGAATAATGAACCATGTAGTGACACTATTTGGCTGAACAAACACTGGTTGACTTAAAGTGCACCTACAAATGTAGGCTGGTGTTATTTATATGTCAGAGATACTTTTTATTCCCAATCTGGACCTGATCCTTACAGTGTCCTTCAATAGATTTACAGACCAATATTTTTAGCGACTGAAACTTTGTATTTGTATGTATTTGTATTTGTAATGTTAGCAGCACTTTAAAATAAAACATTCGTCAGCAAATTACAGATAGTTATTTTTTGTATAAAACAATATCTTGCTGTATATCTCTGTGAAACACACCAACTGCATTAAAATATCTAAATGTCTAAAGTGTTTTGGAATATACTTAGTTCCACACATCTGACAATTTGATAAGCGGCCATCTTATTTAATGAAAAAATGATGTTATGCTTCTATGCCTTGAAAAAGGCTTAATTCACAACCAAAGACCATTTAAATTGAAAGTGGATAAGAAGCACAGTCTGTGATGAAAGTGGGAGATTTTTCTGCATTCTAAATCATAATTTATTTGTGTCTTCCAGCAAAAGTATTTATTTTCAGATAGAAATTAGGGAATTATAAATCCTAAGCTTGATGTTTGTTATACAAACTTAACTCAGCTATTATTTGGAATAAAATATAATTTATTTATCATATTAGTATATTTGGATTGCAAGACGGTGGTGAAACTTGTTCATTGTTTGGATGATTAGTGATTTTTGGTCTAGTTGTTCGTTTGTTGAAGCCATTTTCAAATCTTATATCCCTATTTGAAATTGAAAGAAATCATATTATAATGTATTTTACTCTCAAAATGTATTTTTAAGCTTTTGTTCTGTTTTTTGGTTTTTGATAAAATATTTTTGCGCATTTTGTTCAAAAACTTCATTTTAACTCCTTTGCATCTGTATTATAGTATATCTACATCCTGTTGTGCTTAGCCTTAGCAAAACTGGACATACACCCCATTCACTCAGCATCACTGACAGTCAGCCGATAGCCATTTGATTCAACTCCCAGAAACACAATCCATAAAACACAATGTTCTATACAGCGATGGAACAGTGCATAGCTGGGTCCTATATCAAAACATGGGCAGTGGGCCAGCAATGCTGTTGTAGCCTCTTGTCCCCCCTCTGTCACGGACTTACCTGATCCCCGCCGCTCCGTCCAGCCGCACTTCCGCATTCAGGACCATGTGACCGCACCCAGAGGCGGTCACATGACCACAACCCTAGAGGCGGGGATTTTGAATCCCCTTCAGTATAAAAACCTCACTCTGACACTCGCTGAGTGTCAGAGCAACACTTACCTGTTCCTGGCTCCTGCTCTTCGTGGATTGCAGTGTCTTCCTGTTTCCAGTGTCTCCTGTGTGCTGATCTCTGCCTGTTTGACTTCCCTGGCTCTCCAATCCCTGTGTACCGACCCGGCTTGCTGACCATTCTCCTATTCTTGTGACCCGTGTACCGAACCTGGCTTGTTGACTCCGAGTTGCCTTCTGATTCTGCCTGACTCCATTCCTGTGTACCAAACCGGCTTGTTGACTCCGCTACCACCGCTTCACTCCGCTGTACTACATCTTGAGGCGAACCTGGGGACCGCGACCTGCGACTCCTGGCAGCGAAGCCCACCCCGCCTTGCGGCGGTTCTTGGTGAACTCCGGGGAGATCGTTAGACTCCGCACCTCAGGTAAGCCAGTGCTAATCAAGATTAGTAATATAGTATCCAGAATCTGTTACACCCTCACCTTCAGACTCCATAGTGACTGCACCCTCTGCATCCACGGTAGTTCCACCACTGGCTCAATGTAAGCACTGTCTTCTGCATTAGGACTGCGAGGGGTAGACAAAGGGTACACAATCTAGGTACCCTTTTCCCCAAACAAGGTTTTATAAAGTGATCTATTATGATAAGGATATAGGGTGGGTTTCATAGAAAATTATCTTTGCTCCAACTCATAAAAAGTCACCCGCCCAAAATTTTGTCCACCTACTACTAGTCCTATCTTCCATTACTCCCACAATAAACATTTTTGCATACAAGTACACTATGTTAAAACTAGAGATGTGCGCAGACTAGGGATGTGCACCGGCGACTTTTGGTGTCTCGTGTTTTGTGTTTTGGATTCGGATTTTCTTGAGGTTTTGGGTTCGGATTTGTTTCGCAAAACACCTGCCGAAAGGTTTTGGTTCGGATTTAAGGTTTTGGATTCGGATTTTTTTTTAAAAAAGCATAAAAAGTTAAAAAATCAAGTTTTTGGGCTTATTTTCACTCCTACGCTATTATTAACCTCAATAACATTCAATAACAATCATTTCCACTAATTTACAGTGTATTATGAACACCTCACAATATTGTTATTAGTCCAAAACGTTGCAAATAGGTATCTTTCTGGACTGCGTAGTGGAGTGGTCCCCACAATATAATAAGAAAACCATCAACTGGTGTTAATTACACCAAAAATTGTACCTGGACTGCGTAGAGGAGTGGTCACCACAATATAATTTAAAAACCCTCAAATGGTCTGAATCCCACCAAAAAATGTACCTGGACTGCGTAGAGGAGTGGTCACCACAATATAATAAGAAAACCATCAACTGGTGTTAATTACACCAAAAATTGTACCTGGACTGCGTAGAGGAGTGGTCACCACAATATAATTTAAAAACCCTCAAATGGTCTGAATCCCACCAAAAATTGTACCTGGACTGCGTAGAGGAATGGTCACCACAATATAATAAGAAAACCATCAACTGGTCTGAATCGCACCAAAAAATGTACCTGGACTGCGTAGAGGAGTGGTCACCACAATATAATTTAAAAACCCTGAACTGGTCTGAAAACTCTGAATCGCACCAAAAAATGTACCTGGACTGCGTAGAGGAGTGGTCACCACAATATAATTTAAAAACCCTGAACTAGTCTGAATTGCACCAAAAAATGTACCTGGACTGCGTAGAGGAGTGGTCACCACAATATAATTTAAAAACCCTGAACTAGTCTGAATCGCACCAAAAAATGTACCTGGACTGCGTAGAGGAATGGTCACCACAATATAATAAGAAAACCATCAACTGGTCTGAATCGCACCAAAAAATGTACCTGGACTGCGTAGAGGAGTGGTCACCACAATATAATTTAAAAACCCTCAACTGGTCTGAATCGCACCAAAAAATGTACCTGGACTGCGTAGAGGAGTGGTCACCACAATATAATAAGAAAACCATCAACTGGTCTGAATCGCACCAAAAAATGTACCTGGACTGCGTAGAGGAGTGGTCACCACAATATAATTTAAAAACCCTCAACTGGTCTGAATCGCACCAAAAAATGTACCTGGACTGCGTAGAGGAGTGGTCACCACAATATAATTTAAAAACCCTGAACTGGTCTGAATCGCACCAAAAAATGTACCTGGACTGCGTAGAGGAGTGGTCACTACAATATAATAAGAAAACCATCAACTGGTCTGAATCGCACCAAAAAATGTACCTGGACTGCGTAGAGGAGTGGTCACCACAATATAATTTAAAAACCCTCAACTGGTCTGAATCGCACCAAAAAATGTATCTGGACTGCGTAGAGGAGTGGTCACCACAATATAATTTAAAAACCTTGAACTGGTCTGAATCGCACCAAAAAATGTACCTTGACTGCGTAGAGGAGTGGTCACCACAATATAATTTAACAACCCTCAACTGGTCTGAATCGCACCAAAAAATGTACCTGGACTGCGTAGAGGAGTGGTCACCACAATATAATTTAAAAACCCTGAACTGGTCTGAAAACTCTGAATCGCACCAAAAAATGTACCTGGACTGCGTAGAGGAGTGGTCACCACAATATAATTTAAAAACCCTGAACTAGTCTGAATCGCACCAAAAAATGTACCTGGACTGCGTAGAGGAATGGTCACCACAATATAATAAGAAAACCATCAACTGGTCTGAATCGCACCAAAAAATGTACCTGGACTGCGTAGAGGAGTGGTCACCACAATATAATTTAAAAACCCTCAACTGGTCTGAATCGCACCAAAAAATGTACCTGGACTGCGTAGAGGAGTGGTCACCACAATATAATAAGAAAACCATCAACTGGTCTGAATCGCACCAAAAAATGTACCTGGACTGCGTAGAGGAGTGGTCACCACAATATAATTTAAAAACCCTCAACTGGTCTGAATCGCACCAAAAAATGTACCTGGACTGCGTAGAGGAGTGGTCACCACAATATAATTTAAAAACCCTGAACTGGTCTGAATCGCACCAAAAAATGTACCTGGACTGCGTAGAGGAGTGGTCACTACAATATAATAAGAAAACCATCAACTGGTCTGAATCGCACCAAAAAATGTATCTGGACTGCGTAGAGGAGTGGTCACCACAATATAATTTAAAAACCCTGAACTGGTCTGAATCGCACCAAAAAATGTACCTTGACTGCGTAGAGGAGTGGTCACCACAATATAATTTAACAACCCTCAACTGGTCTGAATCGCACCAAAAAATGTACCTGGACTGCGTAGAGGAGTGGTCACCACAATATAATTTAAAAACCCTGAACTGGTCTGAATCGCACCAAAAAATGTACCTGGACTGCGTAGAGGAGTGGTCACTACAATATAATAAGAAAACCATCAACTGGTCTGAATCGCACCAAAAAATGTACCTGGACTGCGTAGAGGAGTGGTCACCACAATATAATTTAAAAACCCTCAACTGGTCTGAATCGCACCAAAAAATGTATCTGGACTGCGTAGAGGAGTGGTCACCACAATATAATTTAAAAACCCTGAACTGGTCTGAATCGCACCAAAAAATGTATCTTGACTGCGTAGAGGAGTGGTCACCACAATATAATTTAACAACCCTCAACTGGTCTGAATCGCACCAAAAAATGTACCTGGACTGCGTAGAGGAGTGGTCACCACAATATAATTTAAAATCCCTGAACTGGTCTGAATCGCACCAAAAAATGTACCTGGACTGCGTAGAGGAGTGGTCACCACAATATAATAAGAAAACCATCAACTGGTCTGAATCGCACCAAAAAATGTATCTGGACTGCGTAGAGGAGTGTTCCCTACAATATAATTAAAAAACCCTCCACGGGTCTGAATTCCACCAAAAAAGTTTATGGACTGCATAGTGTAGTGTTCCCCACAATATTATTTAAAAATTTTGCAGCAACAGTCAACGTTGTTTAATATCTGATACACCTGTATCTGGACTGCATAGTGTAGTGGCCCCGGTACTAAATTTGGCACCGGGGCCACAATACCTCCTCCAACTTCCAAGTGTAGTGTTTATAACATATAAACACTACAGTAATTCTAGCACGTCAATAGCTCTTGTCTTAAATAATGACAGGGCATTTTACTTTTGGTTTAATTTTTTGAATTTGTTGACATTTTGTATTACTTTTTGAACATGGCAAACGACTGTTGAATGGTCACATAATGCCAAAAAAAGAGTTGCAAGATGGAATTGTCCTTGGGCCCTCCCACCCACCCTTATGTTGTTGAAATAGGACATGCACACTATAACAAACCAATCATTTCAGCGACAGGGCCTACCAAACAACTGTGGCTGAAATGATTGGTTTGTTTGGGCCCCCACAACAAAAAAGATATTCATCTCTCCCTGTACAAACTAAACAGGCTCTACTGAGGAAAGATGTCGTCCTCATCCTCAACCTCTGATTCCTCTCCCCCTACAGTGTGTTCTTCCTCCTCCTCACACATTATCAATTCGTCCCCGCTGGACTCCACAACCAGAGGTCCCTCTGTACTATCTGGAGGGCAGTGCTGTACTTCATTGAGGAATTGATTATTCATTTTTATAAACATCATTTTTTCAACGTTGTGAGGAAGCAACCTCCTTTGCCGCTCACTGACCAGGTTCCCCGCTGCACTAAAAACTCTTTCCGAGTACTCACTGGAGGGGGGACAACTCAGGTAAAATAGAGCCAGTTTGTACAGGGGCTTCCAAACTGCCTTTTTTTCCTGCCAGTAACAATATGGACTGTCTGACATGTCTATTTGGATGGTGTCAGCAAAATAATCCTCCACCATTTTTTCAATTGTGACAGCATCCAATGCAGCGACAGTAGACATGTCTGCAATGGTTGGCAGGTCCTTCAGTCCGGACCAGATGTTATCAGCATCCCCGCCAGCGGCTCTTTTAGGAAAACTGAGCTTTTTCCTCGCAGCCATAGATATGGAAAAAAATGAGGGTGGAGCTTTTGGCATGTCACGGTCCTCTTCAGAGGACAACCTCCCGATCAGCAGGTCTTTGCACCGCTGTAGACTTGTGTCCGCCGGAAACAGAGACACAACATACGCTTTAAACCGAGGATCGAGCACGGTGGCCAGAATGTATTCCTCTGACTTTAAAAGAGTGACCACCCTCGGATCCTGGCAAAGCGTACGAAGGGCTACATCCACAAGAGCTACATGCTTGGTGTAATCGCAATGGTTTACCAGCTCCTCCCTCACTTTCTCCAGCTGCTTCTGCAACAGCCTGATCAGGGGAATGACCTGACTCAAGCTGGCAGTGTCGGAACTGACTTCTCGTGTGGCAAGTTGAAACGGCTGGAGAACCTTGCACAACACAGAAATCAGTCTCCACTGCGCTTGACTCAGGCGCATCCCCACTCCTTTGCCTATGTCATAGGTGGCTGTGTAGGCCTGAATGGCCTTTTGCTGCTCCTCCATCTTCTGCAGCATATAGAGGGTGGAGTTCCAGCGCGTCACAACCTCTTGTTTGAGGTGATGGCAGGGCAGGTATATGGTTTTTTGATGTGCCTCTAGTCTGCGGTAGGCACTAGCTGAATGCCGAAAGTGTCCAGCAATTTTGCGCGCCACCGCAAGCATCTCCTGCACACCCCTGTCACTCTTGAGGTAATGCTGCACCACCAAATTAATGGTGTGGGCAAAACATGGGAGGTGCTGGAAATTGCCCATATTTAATGCCCGCACAATGTTACTGGCATTGTCTGACACCACAAATCCCCATGAGAGTCTAAGTGGGGTAATCCCCTGGGAGATAATTTCCCTCAGTTTCTCTAATATGTTGTCAGCGTTGTGCCTCTTATTAAAGCCTGTAATACACAATGTTGCCTGCCTTTGCACAAGCAGCCATTTTGTAGATGCTGCTACTGATGCAGCTGTTGCTGTTGCTGCGGAAGGGGATGCATCTACCCAGTGGGCTGTCACAGTCATATAGTCCTTTGTTTGCCCAGAACCACTTGTCCACATGTCCGTGGTTAAGTGGACAGTGGGTACAACTGCATATTTTATAGCACTGAGGACATTTGATCGTACTTCTCTGTACATTTTTGGTATCGCCTGCCTAGTGAAGTGGAATCTCGACGGGATTTGGTACCGGGGACACAATACCTCCATCAACCATCTAAATCCCACTCCACTGATGGCGGACACCGGACGCACGTCTAACACCAACTTTGCAGTTACAGCCGCAGTTATACGCTTTGCAATAGGGTGACTACTATCGTATTTTGTGGTCATGGCAAACGACTGTTGGACGGTCAATTGTTTTGTGAAAGACTTAGAGGTCTTACGACTTCCCTCTGGAAAGATGACCGACTAACAGCAGCAACAGCAGCAGTGGCAGTAGTAGGCGTACCGCTGCAGGATTCCTCGGATGAATCCCGTATTGAAGAGGACTCAGTCTGGCTGCTGACTTGGGCTGCAGGCCTGAATCTGATGGAGATCGTGGAGGAAGTTGACGAGGAGGTTGTTGCTGGTGTGTATCCAACTGGACCACGGGATTTAGTTGTCCCTGTACTGATGACGGTCCTAGCCCCAGTTCCTGAACTAACCACTGAACTATGAAGGTTATTCAGGTGACGTATAAGGGAGGATGTCCCTAGGTGGGCAAGATCCTTACCCCTGCTTATTTGAGCTTTACATAAGCTACATATGGCCATACATTGGTTGTCCGGATTTGGATAAAAAAAACTCCAGACCGAAGAGGTGCATTTTTTGGTCTTCTGACCAGGCATGATGATGGGCTTTTTCATCCCATGAACATCAGCTGTTTCCCCCCCTGGTGCCTCATTTTCAATAACCACATCACCATCCTCATCATCAAGTTCCTAAACAGCGCCAGCTACATCATCAATAGCCTCCTCCCGAGCCACCTCTTCCCGTACAGTGATGGGAAGGTCAGGCTTGACAACCACCAACACCCTTGGACTCGCCTTGGGGATTTGTGATAATTTCTCTTTAGAAGGCATAGTTGTTTGCTGTTTTGTTGCTGACAGCATAACTCTCTTCAATTTTTTGTAGGGGGGGAGGAGGAGGAGGGCTAAGATCCTTGGGTGAAGCTGGACCACTAGTCATGAACACGGGCCAGGGCCTAAGCCGTTCCTTGCCACTATGTGTAGTAAATGGCATATTGCCAACTTTACGTTTCTCCTCAGATGATTTTAAGTTTCTCTTTTTGCTATTTTTTGAGAACTTGGGCTTTTTGGATTTTACATGCCCTGTACTAGGAGATTGGGCATCGGGCTTGGAAGACGACGTTGATGGCATTTCATCGTCTATGTCATGACTAGTGGCAGGAGCTTCAGCATTAGGAGGAAGTGGGTCTTGATCTTTCCCTACCTTATCCACCAAATTTTTGGTCTCCATTATATGTAGCACAAGATACTGCAGAATGTGTGAACTTGGTAATATTGCAGTACCAATGGACTTATACTGCTGGATTGGTTTTGCAAATTTTGTTATAATTACTTTTAATTAATTAAAAAAAAAATTGTATTTTTTTTTATAAGTTTTTTTTTATTTTTTAAAAACTTTGGAATGATGGGGAAATAACTTTGCCCTTAGAAGCACAGAGCACAGGACACAGCACCACTGGACTGAACAGGACACAGCACAGGACCCAGCAGCACCACTGAACTCAGAAGGACAGAGCACAGGACACAGCACCACTGGACTGATACTGCAGAATGTGTGAACTTGGTAATATTGCAGTACCAATGGGCTTATACTGCAGGATTGGTTTTGCAAATTTAGTTGTAATTAATTTTTTTTTTAATTATTTTTTTGTATTTTTTTTTATAACTTTTTTTTAATTTTTTAAACACTTGGGAATAATGGGGAAATAACTATGCCTTTAGAAGCACAGAGCACAGGACACAGCACCACTGGACTGAACAGGACCCAGCAGCACCACTGAACTCAGAAGGACAGAGCACAGGACACAGCACCACTGGACTGATACTGCAGAATGTGTGAACTTGGTAATATTGCAGTACCAATGGGCTTATACTGCAGGATTGGTTTTGCAAATTTTGTTGTAATTAATATTTTTTTAAAATTATTTTTTTGTATTTTTTTTTTATAACTTTTTTTTAATTTTTTAAACATTTGGGAATAATGGGGAAATAACTATGCGCTTAGAAGCACAGAGCACAGGACACAGCACCACTGGACTGAACAGGACACAGCACAGGACCCAGCAGCACCACTGAACTCAGAAGGACAGAGCACAGGACACAGCACCACTGGACTGATACTGCAGAATGTGTGAACTTGGTAATATTGCAGTACCAAAGGGCTTATACTGCAGGATTGGTTTTGCAAATTTTGTTGTAATTATTTTTTTTTTTAAATTATTTTTTTGTATTTTTTTTTATAGCTTTTTTAAATTTTTTAAACACTTGGGAATAATGGGGAAATAACTATGCCCTTAGATGCACAGACCACAGGACACAGCACGACTGGACTGAACAGGACACAGCACAGGACCCAGCAGCACCACTGAACTCAAAATTGACAGTGCACAGCACACAGCACCACTGGACTGATACTGCAGAACAGAACACAGCACAGCACAGCACAGCACAGAACTAAACAGCACAGCACGAGATCTACCAGGACAGAGGACCACCTAACACACCCTCCCTCTACCCTGATCAATGCCCGAGTGAAGATGGCGGCGACTAGCGGGGAATTTATAGGATCCGAGTATCGCGAAATCCGACAGCGGGATTATGACTCAGAGCCTTGGTTTCAGGTTTTCATTTGGCGCCAATACCCGGATCTGTCTCGGATCCGACTCAGATCTGCAACGTTCGGGTGGGCTCGGATTCACGAAATCAGAGTGCGCTCATCTCTAGCACAGACCCACGTGTTTTGGTTTTGTTTCTAAAACCATCTTCATGTTTTTTTGGTTTTGGCCAAAAATCTTCATGTGTTCAGGTTTTGGATCTGGATTTTATTAAAAAATGTGAAAAATGGGTTATTTTGAGCTGGTTTTGTTCATACATTAGTGTTTATAACATTAACATTTATTTAGCGTCATTTAGCGTCTATTTTCTAATGATCTCTTCACAACTGTCAAAAACTTCACCAATTCTGGCCAAAGGCTGCAGCAAGCTAGGTGGCTAAAATTAGTGACAGAGCAGCGGCACAAATAACTGGTAGTTTACTAAAAGATACAATCCCTATGAACTATTGTGACACAGCAGTGACAGACAAGATGGCAGTTTAATAAAGTAAAGGACACCTTTAAAACATTAAGGCAGAGCACTGGCTGATAGGATGGGCATTTTAGAAAAGAAGATATCCTAGGGTAGGCCCACCCCACAACTGAAATGGTTTAAGAAAATCGCTGAAGCATATAAAGTGTGAGATTCCACTTCGTTACTAGCTCTTGGTGTGTGTGATACATCTGGACGACAGTTACATGATTGACATTTCGGTGTTCACTATAATATAAACTTGGTTGGAAAGTCAACAATAATGACAGGGTTTGGCATAGGCTTAGGTTTAGGGATAATTTTTGGGTTAGGGTTAGGCATAAGTAGAAAGTTATTCCACATGCAAGATGTGGATTTTTTGGTCTTTTGTCTAAGGCATGATAATGCACTTATCATGGGCATGAGGTAGCACCGCTAGTTATTGACTTACTTGGACACATACACCATTCTTCTCATTATCTTGTTCAAGTACGACACATTATAACATTTTCAGATCCATAATTATCCCCCTCATCCTGTTGCACATTAGTGAATTCCAAAGTAATTTGAATGTTGACAGTATCAGTAGGTCGACAATTTAAATGTCAACAGTATCATTAAGTTGACAATTGAAATGTAGACAGTATTATTAGGACTACAATACAAGTGTAGACCGTATTATTCGGTTAGTGTTAGGGATAGCTTTAGGGATAGGGTTAGGGATAGGGATAGGTTTAGGGTTAGGGATGGGTTTTGGGTTAGGGTTAGGGTTATAACTTTCTACTTATGCCTAACCTTAACCCTAAAATTATCCCTAACCCTGAGCCTATGCCTAACCCTAACAATATAATACTCCCTACATTCAAATTGTCAACCTATTAAAACTGTCTAAATTCCTATTGTCGACCTAATACTGTCTGTCATTATTGACAACTTTCCAACCAAGTCTATATTGTAGTGAACACCTAAATGTCAGTCATGTTACTCTTGTACAGATGTATCACACACAACCCACTAATTTGCAAATAAAACAATAATACTACTACAGCGCACAGTCAATCTATAAAATATGATAGGAAATAATTGCTTACAAGGACTGTACAACATATAACATGAAACAATATAATTATATTGTGTATACAATATTGAAACACTTATATATAAGAGAAGAGTGTATAAGCACACATGAAAAAGTCTCACATATGTTGCTATAGTCCGATCCTGTAAGTCTCCTGTAATCAAATATATTGAGACTATACCATCTCCGCATGTGGCAGCTCCCACCGGAAAGAGTCCGTTGGAAATATGCGGATAAGAGGGAAGACACAATCAGCTTCTGATGTAAATAGCCCAAAAAATGAAAAATCCATTACTTACATATCAGTAAGGTAAATCGTATTCCTCTCGATGTTTCGGAAAATAAATGTTCAAATTGGAGCCTCCAAAGCGAAGAAGTCTTTGAAACTGAATAATGGTATCAGCGGCTTCTCCACAGACTGAGTAGGCGGGACAATCAATTTACAATAACTTTACTTAGGTCAAAACTTTGTAACAACTTTCACACTATTATACAAATACACTGCTGGTTTTGTGATCAATAGAGCATCTCTATGCGTTTCGTTCTGAACGCAGAACTTTTTCAAGAGTAATGACTCTTGATAAAGAGACATATTTTTGTTCCTGCTTCTCTTTGTTGTACCACTATACTTTGGAAAAAAGACTAGATTGATAGATAGTATATGATAAATATAAAAGAGAGCGCATATATGTATGTCTGGAACAATAATCATATTTGGAAAGTTGAAATTTATCATACTGGAAGCTTTTAAGTCACAACTGACAGAAATATATCCAAAGCACCTTATCTAAAGCGTATGTCGGGGTAGTCAGCATATCGATGCTTACTACCCCGACAACACTTATCCTCACATCTTCACGACGAACGTCTCCTTTCTGATGGACTATCAATGACGACTGTTGTCAAATGCGACTTCAACCAATCGTGATGTAGGAAGAAACCGACGGCACTTAATGACGTCACTTACAACGCAACAGAATTATCGCTGCTGTTAAGGGGGTAATGTAATTATGCGGCGATGTACAATGTAGTTTAAAAATGCTTCATTAACTAGCCTGATAATGTGACTGTCTGACATCATAAAAAGATTTTGTGATGTCACTCAGCTTTAGACACATATAAACACACATTGTTTATTGCTGGGGCAGTTTCTGCTGCTATGACATTTCATTCTAAGGAAATCTTATTTTAACCTGAATGTTATATGAAAATATTTTTAGAATTATCATTGCTCACACATTTGCGATATGTATCAAAGTATGGTTCAAAGATTGCTTACACCTAGTAAAATGTGTTTGTGTAACCCCCCCTCTCCTAAGCTGGCGCCCCATTGGCTGCCTCAAATAGCCATTTTTTTTCAGGGTTCCTCTGTTCATTTTACAGCCTGGCCAAAATACTGTGAAGGATTGTTTGGGCGGTAGTCCTGTGTGATAACCGCATTAAAACATTTACATGTCTAAAGTGTTTTGGATTACACTTAGCTCCACACATCTGACAACTTGATAAGTGACCATTTTATTTAATGAAAAAATGATGTTATGCTTCTGTGCCTTGAAACAGGCTTGATTCGCAACCAAAGAGCGTGTTAACTGAAAGTGGATAAGAAGCACAGACTGTGAGGAAAGTGGGAGATTCTGCTGCAATCTAAATTAGGATTTATTTGTGCCTAACAGCAAAAGTATTTTCAAAAATAAATTAGGTAAGCATACATTCAAGTGTTGATGTTCGTTATACAAACCTCAGTTATCATTTTTTGTAAAATGTGCTTTATCAGAGTAGTATAGTCTAATCTCAAAAATCACTGTGATATATATATATATATATATATATATATATATATATATATGATTTATATGTGTATGTGTATATATATATACATATATATATATATATATATATATATATATATATGTATATACATGTATATACAATATATGTGTGTGTATTTGTATGTATGTATATATATATATATATATATATATATCATACTTGCCTACATCCAGTAGGTGACGTCCGGGAGAGTGACGTGACTAATGGGCGGGAGGGGACGGGGCGCCTCGAATTGCATCATTTTGGCCCCGAGTAAAATGGCGTTTTGTTGCGGAGGGCGGGGCCAAAATGACGCTATTCTCGCTGAATCGCATCATTTTGAACAAGGGAATCGTGATACGGGAGAAATGCCAGCTCTCACGGGAGCCAGGGAGACTGACCCGAATTTTGGGAGTCTATATATGTATATATCTATATATATGTATATATATATAATTTATATGTGTATGTGTATATATGTATATATATATATATATATATATATATATGTGCATATACAATATATGTGTGTGTCATACTTACCTACTTTCTTCAGCACTCTTCCAGGAGCCAGCCAGTGGAGGTGGGCGTAAGGGGGCGGGGCGGCCATCGCGGCATTTGGGATCTAATTCTGCCCACTTCACTAGGAAGTGGGGCACTTCCTAGTGAAGTGGGCAGAATTCGGGAGATTGCCACACTCACCCGGAAGTCCGGGAGACTCTCGCAAAATGCGGGAGAGTTGGCAAGTATGGTGTGCGTATATGTGTGTGTGTATATATATATATATATATATATATATATATAAATATATATATATATATATATGATTTATATGTGTATGTGTATATATGTATATGTGTATATTAAGGATGAGCGCACTCGGATTCCTGGAATCCGAGCCCCCCGGAACATTCCAGATCCGAGTCAGATCCATGCACTGTCCGCGATACTCGGATTCTTTAAATTCCCCGCTTGCCGCCGACATCTTCACTCGGGCATTGATCAGGGAAGAGGGAGGGTGTGTTAGGTGGTCCTCTGTCCTGCTATTTCTCGTGCTGTGCTGTGCTGTGCTCTGTCCTGCTGAGTCCAGTGGTGCATCAGTCCAGTGCTCTGTCCTTGCTGAGTCCAGCGGTGCGTTTTGTCCTGTGCTTTGTTCTGCAAAGTGCATATTTCTTTCAAAAGTATTAAAAATTCTTCCATAAAAAGAAAAAAAAAAGAAAAATTCTACAAAAATCCTTTTAAATTAATATAAAAAAAAAATCAAAAAAGTCCTTGCTGAGTCCAGTGGTGCATTAGTCCAGTGCTGTGTCCTTGCTGAGTCCAGTGGTCCAGTCCAGTATTTTAAATGAGGCACCAGGGGGGAAAAAAGTGGATGTCCATGGGATGAAAAAGCCCATCATCATGCCTGGTCAGAAGACCAAGAAATGCACCTCTTCTGTCTGGATTTATTTTTACCCAAATCTGGATAACAAATGTATGGCCATATGTAGCTTATGTAGAGCTCAAATAAGCAGGGGTAAGGATCTTGGGCACCTAGGGACATCCTCCCTTATACGTCACCTGAATAACCTTCATAGTTCAGTGGTTAGTTCAGGAACTGGGGCTAGGACCGTCATCACTCCAGGGACACCTAAATCCCTTGGTCCTGTTGGATACACACCACCAACACCCTCCTCGTCAACTTCCTCCACGATCTCCATCAGATTTAGTCCTGCAGGCCATGTCACCAGCCAGACTGAGCCCTCTTCAATACGGGATTCATCTGAGGAATCCTGCAGCGGTACGCCTACTACTGCCGCTGCTGCTGTTGCTGCTGGTAGTCGGTCATCTTCCCAG
Organism: Mixophyes fleayi; assembly: GCF_038048845.1. NCBI lineage: Eukaryota > Metazoa > Chordata > Amphibia > Anura > Limnodynastidae > Mixophyes > Mixophyes fleayi. The sequence goes on along the minus strand of NC_134405.1, from coordinate 297,720,741 downwards.
AGGGGAAGTCGCTAGAATGCTACGTCTTTCACCAAACAGTTGACCGTCCAAAAATCGTTTGCCATGAGCACCAAGAACGACAGTAGTCATCCTATGGCAAAGCGGATAACTGCGTCAATAACAGCAATGTTGGTATTAGACGTGCGTCCGGTGTCCACCATCAGTCGAGTGGGATTTAGACGGTTGATGGAGGTATTGTGTCCCCGGTACCAAATCCCGTCGAGATTCCACTTCACTAGGCAGCCGATACCAAAGATGTACAGAGAAGTACGAACAAGTGTTCTCAGTGCTCTTAAAAATGTGGTTGTACCCACTGTCCACTTAACCACGGACATGTGGACAAGTGGTTCAGGGCAAACGAAGGACTATATGACTGTGACAGCCCACTGGGTAGATGCATCGCCTTCCGCAGCAACAGCAGCAGCTGCATCAGTAGCAGCATCTCCACAACGGCTGCTCGTGCCAAGGCAGGCAACATTGTGTATCACAGGTTTTAATAAGAGGCACAATGCTGACAACCTCTTAGAGAAACTGAGGGAAATCATCTCACAGTGGCTTACCCCACTTAGACTCTCCTGGGGATTTGTGGTGTCAGACAATGCCAGTAACATTGTGCGGGCATTACATATGGGCAATTTCCAGCACGTCCCATGTTTTGCCCACACCGTTAATTTGGTGGTGCAGCATTACCTGAAGAGTGACAGGGGTGTGCAAAATTGCTGGACACTTTAGGCATTCTGCCAGTGCCTACCGCAGACTCGAGATACATCAAAAAAGTCTGAATCTGCCCTGCCATCACCTCAAACAAGAGGTTGTGACGCGCTGGAACTCCACCCTCTATATGCTGCAGAGGATGGAGGAGCAGCAAAAGGCCATTCAAGCCTATACAGCCCCCTACGTCATAGGAAAAGGAGTGGGGATGCGCCTGAGTCAAGCGCACTGGAGACTGATTTCCGTGTTGTGCAAGGTTCTGCAGCCGTTTGAACTTGCCACACGAGAAGTCAGTTCCGACACTGCCAGCTTGAGTCAGGTGATTCCCCAGATCAGGCTGTTGCAGAAGCAGCTGGATAAAGTGAGGGAGGAGCTGGTAAACCATTGCGATTCAACATAGCATGTAGCTCTTGTTGATGAAGCCCTTCGTACGCTTTGCCAGGATCCGAGGGTGGTCACTCTTTTAAAGTCAGAGGAATACATTATGGCCACCATGCTGGATCCTCGGTTTAAAGCGTATGTTGTGTCTCTGTTTCCGGCGGACACAAGTCTACAGCGGTGCAAAGACCTGCTGGTCAGGAAATTGTCCTCTGAAGGGGACCGTGACATGCCAACAGCTCCTCCATCAGTTTCTTCCACACCTGTGGCTGCGAGGAAAAAGCTCAGTTTTCCTAAAAGAACCGCTGGCGGGGATGCTGAGAACATCTGGTCCGGACTGAAGGACCTGCCAACCATTGCAGACCTGTCTACTCTCGCTGCATTTGATGCTGTCACAATTGAAAAAATGGTGGAGGATTACTTTGCTGACACCATCAAAATAGACATGTCAGACAGTCCATATTGTTACTGGCAGGAAAAAAAGGCAGTTTGGAAGCCCCTGTACAAACTGGCTCTATTTTACCTGAGTTGTCCCCCCTCCAGTGTTTACTCCGAAAGAGTTTTTAGTGCAGCGGGGAACCTGGTCAGTGAGCGGTGAAGGAGGTTGCTTCCTCAGAACGTTGAAAAAATGATGTTCATAAAAATGAATTATCAAGTCCTCAATCAAGCACAGCAGTGCCCTCAAGATAATACAGAGGGACCTGTGGTTGTGGAGTCCAGCGGGGACAAATTGATAATGTGTGAGGATGAGGAAGTATACACTGAAGGGGGCCAGGAATCAGAGGATGAGGATGAGGACGACATCTTGCCTCAGTAGAGCCAGTTTAGTTTGTACAGGGAGAGATGAATAGCTTTGTTTGTGTGGGGGCCCAAACAAACCAATCACTTCAGCCACAGTTTTTAATATTTTCATTCTATATGTAGTTCCCAAAAAGAGGAACTGCCACTTCTATTTAATACTTTAATTGTATATGTAGTTCCCAAAAAGAGGAACTGCCACTTCTATTTAATACTTTAATTGTATATGTAGTTCCCAAAAAGAGGAACTGCACTTCTATTTAATACTTTAATTGTATATGTAGTTCCCAAAAAGAGGAACTGCCACTTCTATTTAATACTTTAATTGTATATGTAGTTCCCAAAAAGAGGAACTGCCACTTCTATTTAATACTTTAATTGTATATGTAGTTCCCAAAAAGAGGAACTGCCACTTCTATATAATACTTTAATTGTATATGTAGTTCCCAAAAATAGGAACTGCCACTTCTATTTAATACTTTAATTGTATATGTAGTTCCCAAAAAAAAGGGACTGCCACTTCTACTTAATACTTTAATTGTATATGTAGTTCCCAAAAAGAGGAACTGCCACTTCTATTTAATACTTTAATTGTATATGTAGTTCCCAAAAAAAGGAACTGCCACTTCTATTTAATACTTTAATTGTATATGTAGTTCCCAAAAAGAGGAACTGCCACTTCTATATAATACTTTAATTGTATATGTAGTTCCCAAAAAGAGGAACTGCCACTTCTATTTAATACTTTAATTGTATATGTAGTTCCCAAAAAGAGGAACTGCCACTTCTATTTAATACTTTAATTGCATGTGTAGTTCCCAAAAAGAGGCACTGCCATTTCTATTACTACTTTCTTTCTTTCTTTCTGTATTTCAAAAAAGAGGAACTGCCATTTCTATTACTACTTTCTTTCTTTCTTTCTGTATTTCCAAAAAAGAGTAACTGCCATTTCTATTGCTACGTTTTTTTTTGTAGCTCCAAAAAAAAATAACTGCGGCCTCAACTGCTATGTTGGTGTTAGACGTTCATCCGGTGTCCGCCATGTGTGCAGTGGTATTCAGACCAGTTGAGGGTTTTATATTGTGGCCCCGGTACCAAATTGGGTAACGGGGCCACTCCACTACGCAGTCCAGATAGATGCGTATCAGATATTAAACTACATTCAATGTTGGGGCCAAATCCAAAATTAATTAAAATGACCTGTCATCGTCAAAAACAAGAGGTTTTGACGCGTTAGAACTACACCCTGTATATGCTGCAGAGGATGTAGGATCAGCCATCTGTAGAGTGAAGATCTGACCAGTTAAGGTTTTTTTCGTGGCCTCGGTACCAAATTGGGTACCGGGGCCACTACACTACGCAGTCCAGATAGCTGTGCAGTGGAATTGAGACCAGTTTTTATTTTTTTATTGTGGCCCCGGTACCAAATTGTGTACCGGGGCAACTACACTACGCAGTCCAGATAGCTGTGCAGTGGAATTGAGACCAGTTTTTAACTTTTTATTGTGGCCCCGGTACCAAATTGTGTACCTGGGCCACTACACTACGCAGTCCAGATAGCTGTGCAGTGGAATTGAGACCAGTTTATGTTTTTTTATTGTGGCCCCGGTACCAAATTGTGTACCTGGGCCACTACACTACGCAGTCCAGATAGCTGTGCAGTGGAATTGAGATCAGTTTTTAATTTTTTATTGTGGCCCCGGTACCAAATTGTGTACCAGGGCCACTACACTACGCAGTCCAGATAGCTGTGCAGTGGAATTGAGACCAGTTTATGTTTTTTTATTGTGGCCCCTACACCAAATTGGGTACCGGGGACACTCCACTACGCAGTCCAGAAAGCTACCTCGGTCCAACGATTTGGACTAAAAACAATATTGGGAAGTGTGAGGTGTTCCAAATACACTGGAAATTAGTGGAAATGATTGTTATTGAATGTTATTGAGGTTAATAATAGCGTATGAGTGAAAAACCAACAAAAAACTAGATTTTAGCACTTTTTATGCTTTTTTAAAAATAAATCAGAACCCAAAACCATAAATCAGAACCAAAACCTTTCGTCAGGTGTTTTGGCAAAACAAATCAGAACCCAAAACCTCAAGCTAATCAGAACCCAAAACACAAAACACAAAACACTAAAAGTGCCCGGTGCACACCCTTAGTATATATATATATATACATATATATGTATATACAATATATGTGTGTGTGTGTGTGTATGTGTATAGATATATATATATAAATATATATATATATATATATATATATATATATATATATATATATATATATATACAAGTTAACCCGTGCATGATACTCATGCATTCTAGTCAAATCAAGCTACTTAAGGGTGTTAAAAAGGTTCTTGTCATGCATTTGGGGCTAGGCCAGGCCTCCTCAGGGGTTTTGTCCACATGTCACCACCTCATCATTTTTCTTCATCACCTCATCCTTCATCTTTATCGCCACATCTATCCAGATGTCTATCCAGACACAGGAATCTCTCTCAGCGGTCCTGAGTATCACACTCCTCTCGCTCTGTCACCCCCGGCAACCACCAACCACTCGGCACTGTCACCCCCGGCAACCACCAACCACTCCCAACTGTCACTTCTCCTTCAAGAAATATATATATTTATTTTTTTACATCTTTATAAACACTTTTAACAATTAACAAATTAAAGTAACAAATTAAAAACATCTTAGTATACCAAATTTCAGCCCTTTCTGAGTTGTTTTTTTCCACACACACTAAGAATTTAGTAGGTCAGTGTATAACTCCGCCCAGCAGGTGGTGCTGCAGCTTGTTTGTTTTTTTTCACACACAGACACACGCCACTAGGCTTTTATATAATATATATATATATATATATATATATACATATATATATATATATATATATATATATACACACACATACATCTGCCCACTTCTCTAGAAAGTGGGCAGATGTGGGAGGTTGCCCTATTCCTCTATTCTCCTGGGAGACCTACTCGGAATTTTGGAAGCTCCCGTTCATTCTGGGAGAGTTGGCAAGTATGATTTTTAGGGGACAACTGCAAAAATCTCAAAAACCTTAACTAAAGACTAGGTTCGGGTCTACAGAGCATTTCTTGTTTCCCGCAATGCAGCATATGAACCCATTACATTCAGTGGTGAAATGCAGCCAGACTGAGATGTAACAGCTGACTAGTCCGACCCGGTGACTGACATCTGTTATGTGCGTATTGTCGCTAACCAATAACGATTGTCGAACCTCGATTTGTGTTTCCAAAGCACAAAGATTTATTCGCAATAAGTGGAAACATATGCTCAAGCGAAGTAATAGTAAATACAGGCGTTACTTATCGCAGGCGCTCTGGATCCAGTGCAGTCATTCAATCCTGAAGTCTGGGGACAAGATGTCTGCACTCTGGATCACAAGCTGCTGCTTATATACACAATCAAATACAGTAATACAATGAAGAATGGTATGGCTTGCATCTATTGGTCCGGGTCTCAGGAATGTCCAAGGGGTCGTCAATCATTGGCTGGCTCATCCTAAGGAATCCAAAGGAGGGGGTCATCTCTGCAGGGGGTATGCTCTGCTCTTCCCGCCAGGATGCCTGAGTCTTAAGTAGTTCATAATTCCCTATCATTCATAACTTGCGTATTCACTCTGCGATTCCCTCGCAGAGTGAACCAAACAGTAGGATATGTAATGAGGTTCATTATGATACCACTCATGATGTTATTCCTTTAACCCGTTCCGTGTATTTCACTTATATGCATGTAACTCTGATAAATACTACTATATTTCGACATAACTGACTATGTGTTGCAACTACCATTAATGTATACTATTTTATAAGTATGCGTGTTTGTGCGAATGTATGGTAAAAGACCAATTACTGTTGTTGCCACGTGTAGTGGATGCGTACGCCCTTTCACGCCGTAGCGTGCCCTTGTACGTCGATGCGTACCGTACGCATCTTTTCAGACAAAGACAACCAAGTTTGATAGACTTTAATTGAAATGACTTTATCCAATTTACTGACTTCGACACATCATAAACAGCCTTTGTGATGTCACTCAGCTTTGGTAGAAAGGTCTCTGCTTGGTATAGAACAGTCAGTTATCAGCTGTATAAGCTCTATATTAGACACAAAAAGACACATGTTGTTTATAGCTGTGACTGGTCGGCTGTTATGACATCTTACAGTTTAAGGTAAACTTTTTCAACCTTCTTACTTCACTACAGTTACAGATGGATGAATCTCATAGTTAGTTGTTGAGATGATTAATCATATAGGTAACCATTGTGTCCTGAATGTAGAAGTGGTACTTCTGCATTAGGATTGCAATGCATCTCAAGTAAGGTGTAGACAGGGGGCACACAATCCATGTACCCTTCAACCTAAAACATAGTTCATTTGAAATAGTGATCTTATGCTTGATGGCATGCCAGTATAAGTGATCTATTGTGGTTAGGGTATAGGGAGAATCTGAAACAGATCCATTATAAACAGTGATGATAAAAAAATCGTAATAATAATAAAGGAGTAAAATAAATAACTAATGAAAACTTTGTTTTGTTTTTAAATCTTTAATATAAAAATTATAAAATTATAATAAAAAATAACCATCTGCCTCAACTCACTTCCCAGCACCAAATAATCTTGGCACCAGCATTTTATTTGAGTGTTGTACAGAATTAACTTTGCCCCAACTCATAAGAAGTTAAGCCCCACATTTTGTCTATTGATTAGTAGTCCTATCTTCCCTTACTCCCACAATAAAAAAAATGTTTGCACATGAGTACTTTATGTTAAAAAGATTAAAATTCATATATTTGTTCCTGGGTCCCTTTGTTATTGTACCCCAGTACTTAGGAGAACAAAAAGACTACATTTTAGGGTGGTGAAATGCAGCCAGACTGAGATGTACCAGCTTCCTAGTCCGACCAGGTGACATCATAAACAGCCTTTGTAATGTTACTCAGCTTTGGTACAAAAGTATCTGCTTGGTATACAACAGACAGTTATCAGCTGCATGAGCTGTATATTAGACACATATAAACACATGGGGGTAAATGTATCAAGTTGAGAGTTTTCCGGCGGGTTTGAAAAGTGGAGATGTTGCCTATAGCAACCAATCAGATTCTAGCTGTCATTTTGTAGAATGTACTAAATAAATGATAGCTAGAATCTGATTGGTTTTTCAAACCCGCCGAAAAGCTCACAGCTTGATGCATTTACCCCATGCTGTTTGTTGCTATGACTGGTCAGCTGTTATGACATCTCAAATCTAATGCTAAATGAAAATAATTTTATATGAAAATAATGTTAAAGTTAACATTAATCACACACACATCTTTGAAAATATAAGGGTGTTTGAGTGGGAGGACCTTTCACTAGCTTCAAAATCCATTTCAATATGATGAAATGTCCTTTGATTCAGATTGTCAGTTACAGGTGAACTAATGTACTAGGCTATTGTGGGGGTGTATATGTATGTGCGAAAAAGCTTAGACATTCAATCCAATGGTGAGAGCATGAAAGGAGAAGTATCTTCGGATCCCTTTCCACATCCTTCCTGACTCCCCCCACCCCCAGCGTTAATTTACATAAATTACCTCTGCGTATATGCAGTAAAGACTCCAGGGCAAAAGTGCAATTGATTATAAATAGGTCTCATTATCATTTTAATAGATATTTTAGAAGTCACCTCAGAGTTGCATGTCACTTGCAAAGCAAATTTATGTTATATGGTATGTTTGATAAACTTCTGTGCACCTTTTTAATCACTCCTTGGGGTAAATGTTTGAGCTTTCAATTTTTTTCAACTCGTCGCTATTCGCCGGCGAGTTTGCAGTGAAAATTTAAAGTGGCAATGGCTTTAAAGGTATTGTTTTGCCTTTAAAGTCACTGCCGCTTTAAATTTTCACGGCAAACTCGCCGGCGAATAGCGGCGAGTTGAAAAAAACGGAAGTTCTTACATTTACCCCCTCGTCTCCTACTTGTCTGTGTTTTGAGGTATGGGATAAAAAAAACTGTAGAAAAAAACAGATATTTGGAATGCTCACAGCAGCAGTACAGAGTACAGCAGGACATAAGTTGCTTGTTGTTGTAGGAGGTACAGATCTGCCCACTCAGTGCCGTAACTAGACATTTTAGTGCCCTGGGCGAGACAGGGCACCGGCGCCCCCCATCTAAGTGGGAGGGACATTTGTCAAGTGGGAGTGGCCACCGTAATGTGGGGGTGTGGCTAGCACTTTACTTAAAGAATTCTTTTACACATATTTGCAAATGCATGATATAGATATATATATATATATATATTGTGATGGGATTGAAATAAACTCTGGTGTGTCTCACACTAGTTACCGAGTAAAGGGAGAGCAAGTAAAGGGAGAGTCCAGGAATTACTCTGGTGCTTCCTCGTAGGTTATGGAGAAGTCAATTCTCAATATTTCTCACCTAATATATATTTACGTTAGAATAGAAGAAATATTATTGCATACATTTTGTTAACCTTGCACCCTTTTGCTTTGTACATTAATAAATCAATGAAAAGCGCTTTAAAGGAGAAATTACTTTTAAAATGTTCCCCCTAAGATACACTGGCTAAGATATGTTCTTTCTAGAATGCTTGCTGACACGGTACCCTCTCTATCATTTTCATAGTAATCCAATATCATTAGCGTTATTGGACAAAGTAATATAGAAACAAATATAGTATTTCTGGAACAAAGTGGCTTTCATAATATATAGGTAGATTTCTTGCTAATAATTGACAGGAAAATGACAAGACATTAGGAAAAGTACACTTAAAAATTAAGCCAGTAACACTTGTAGCAGCACAGAATTTTGAAAAGTCAAAATTCTATTTAACATGTTTACAGCTTTTACTAAATAAACTATAATTTAGGATAAACATATATACTTATGCAGCATTTAGTTAGTATCAGAATTTATCACAACGTTGAATTATAGTGTTATCTGTATTAATAACGCTACCTTGTTGTAGCTATAAAAAAACCTGAATAATAACAGGTAAATGACAATAGTCAAGTGACCGCTGCCCCTAGATATAGAGATTTGTCGGATGTAGAAAAAACATGTTATTTCCTATTTCCAGCTTAGTGAGTCTACTATGACTTTCCAACTGTTATGGGACTGCAAAACCCAAAATAATCTGACAATCAGAGTGACAGGGCATGCTAGACACACTAACTGTCTCTATTAGTTTGATCGTGTGGGAATTAATCACCACCCTCCCAGGTTTCAATTCAATAACGAAACTGACAAATCCCGATAAAAACATTCCTTCTTCAGTAAGTAAAAGGCTACACGGTCCTATTTGCTTTGCCGGCCACGCACTAGCAATCCCGAGCTGCACTATGTCTGCGCCCGCCCATACCTGCACTGCACGGTTAAGGAAGGTGCTTAGTTAAAGAAAAACAGAAAAATACCTTATACTGAGATGCCATTAGCAATCAGGACAGCAGCGGTACTTGTTCTGCCACTGTCCTTGGTAAATAGGTTTCCTCAAGGTTTGCATGGGAAGCAACACACAAGACTGCCAGCAATAGTCTTCACTTGCTGGGGGCTTTGGTAAATAGGAAGAAGCCTAAAACCCTTCACAACTCCAGTTTTACAGGTTTTAGGGTTTATCTATTTAATAAAGGACTTGTCTCCCTTTAATAAATACCCCCCTTTGGGCCAGAGTCATTAAGGAGAGCAAAGCATCAAAAAGAGTAACTTTGCATCTGGGCAAAACCATGTTGCATTGGAGGGGGAGGTAAATTTAAAATGTGGGGACAGATTTATAGTTGGGGAAGGGCATGTCCTAGACCAACTTTAAATTTCAGTGTAAAAATTAGAGATGTTCTCTGACCCCCGTGTTTTGGTTTTGGTTTTGTTTTTGGATCTGGATTAACTTCGTGCTTTTGTTTTGGTTTTGGCAAACCGCCCTCACGTGTTTTGGTTTTGGTTTTGGATCTGTATTTTTTTAGAAAAATTGCTAAAATATGCTGAAATCACATAATTTTGTTGTTTCTACATTATTATTAACCTCAATAACACTTATTTCAAGTCTTTAGCAGTTAATTTTGGCCACCTCACAGGTCACAATATTATTTTCATACACTTTCGGACCAAGACTGCAGCGACCTGACTGGATGCTAAGCGACAGAGCAATGGTACAAACACATAGCAGTTCATAGCACATCTAGGAAACATTGCCACACAACTTATGTAGACACAGGAATGGATATTACAACTGGAGTGGCATTAGATCTGCTTCAGACAGACTGTGATATGGAACATGTGGGCAGCATGGAATCTCTCATGTTGGAATACGCTGCATTGAACAGAGATTTAAAGCAGTATATAGACGCAGTTGAGGAGACCGTACTTAACTTAAAACGTGACCCACCGGATGAGATCCTGGATTTAAGAGAGCTTGTACACGAGAGATACACTGCGCTTCAGAAGATTAATGCAGAGGAGGCCCTGAGGCAGGACGATAAATATGTCCAGTTTAAAGAACAGCTAAGAGACCTCAGAAGACAAATGGGTGTGTCACTGGCCCCTGCAGACTAAGCTTTGGAAGATGAAGACACGGAGATCACCGTCACCCTGAACACGGCCTGTACAGTGAAACTGAGAATGACTAATGAAATCAGTTATGGTTCATTTGATCGCTCCACCCATTCCTTGGATAACTGTGGTAATTCTACACCTAATACATGGCGACAAGCGCTGACCACCTGGAATGCATGCATTTATCAGACCAAGACCAATCCAGGGTTCCCTAGCGGGTTGGAGATGGTGAACCCAGTGAAAAACAAAGTATGTGGTCACACGTACGAGAGAAAGCAATTGAGCGGATTATTGGAAACAAACTTCAGAAGGGTAAATCCGCCAGGTGTCCAAAACTTGGCTTTGATCACTCTGACATATGTAAATCAGATCTTGTTCCAGACAATGCACTAAAAAGAACCATTGAAATTCACAGCAAAAAGCAAGGTCATCAGTGAGCTTCAAATCAGTCCCAATTCCCAAAAAATCATAATATAGTTAGGTACATTTGACGTAAAGTGCAGATTGCAAACATTTTGTGCAATACTGATGAAACAGCAACAATGTGGAAGGTAATACATATACACGTCTATTTAGACATCTATGGTTACATTACTTCTGCAAGCAACATTGTTCTTTGTTAATAAAACTGTTGTCTTTATACCGTTCAAAAAAATTAAAAATCCTCCACCATTCTTTGAATGTTGAAAGTTGATAGTAAGATCAGGTGGAGTTACAGCAGAGGTGTCAGTAATTTTGGTCAAATATTTTACAATATACAACACATGATGTCAAAATGTTGTGAGTCATCTGCATCATCAATGGGTGTCTAAGCACACAATAGTATATAGCACATGTAGGTAACATTGGCACACAGCGGTAGCTGAAAGGAAAAGTGGTGCAAATGGAATTGTCCTTGCTCCCTCCTACTCACCCGTGTTGGATCTTATAAAGGACATGCACACTTTAATAAACCAAGCACTTCAGCGACAAGGAGTGCCACTTTTGTGGCTGATATGCTTGGTTTGTTTGGGCCCCCACAAAACAAGCTAACAATGGGTTTAAGACAACTAAGGTAACAGTGCTGTAAATGAATTATACTGTAGCAAGATGTTGTTGTCATCATCCTCAGCCTCGTCCTCACTCTCATCAGTGTGTACATCATCCTCACACACTATTAATTCATCACCGCTGGAATCCACTATTACAGAAGTCTCTGTATTTTGATGTAATTGGCGGAAAAAGGCCATCCTTGTAGAAATTGTAGTTAAATTTTATGAACATCATCTATTCCACATTATTAGGAAGTAGCTTCCTACGCCGATCGCTGACAAGGTTCCCGGCTGTGCTGAAAACTCCTTCTGAGTACACACTGAAGGGTGGGCAGCTTAGGCAGTGCAAAGCGAGTTGGTACATGAGTCTTCAAATTCCCTCCCAGTATGTAAAGGCACTGTGTGATGTGTCTATTTCTATGCTGTCGTGAAAATAATCCTCCACCATCCTTTGGATGTTGATAGTAGGATCAGGTGGAGTTACGGCAGAGGTGTCACGTTTTTGGTAAAAAAATTTACACCAGACCAGATGTCAAAATGTTGTGCTGAGTCATCTCCATCATCCTTGGGTCTCTTTGGAAAGCTAAGTTTTTTCCTAGCTGCAGTTGAGTGAGAAACTGAAGGAGGAGATGCCGTCCTGTCACGTAACACTTGAGCTGTCATCTTGCACACGAGGAGCTCCTTGCATCTCTTCAGATCTGGGTCAGTTGGAAACAAAGAGAAGACATAGCTTTTAAACCTAGGATCAAGCACAGATGCCAAAATGTAGTGATCCGATTTCAAGATTTTGATAACTCTTGGATCCTGGCAAAGCGAATAAAGCACTTGATCTACAATATCAGCATACTTAGAGCAATTGCTTTGTTTAATCTCATCCATCAGTTTCTCAAGCTGCTTTTCCAAAAGTCTAATTGGAGGAATCACCTGCCTCAAGCTAGCAGTGTCTGAACTCACTTCACAGGTTACTACTTCTAATGGTTTCAGCACCTTGCACAACAGAGAAAGTATTCTCCACTGTGCTTGAATAAAATACATTCCCCCTCCCTTCCCAATGTCTTGGCTTGTGGAGTAAGCGTGGATGGCTTTTGCTGTTCCTCCATCCTCAGAAGCATATACAGGGTGGAATTCCACCATGTCACCACCTCTTGCTTCAGTTGGTGGCAGAGCAAAATAAATTGCTCTTGTAGCTGCTGCAATCTTCTACATGCTGTTGCCGAATGCCGGAAATGTCCAGATATTTTACGGGCCACACATAGCATCTCCTGCACGTCCCTGTCATTTTTAAAAAAGCTTTGCACCACCAAGTGTATTGTGTGAGCAAAACAAGGAATGTGATGAAATTCACAAAGCTGTAATGCTCTCACAATATTGGTGACGTTATCAGAAATGACATATCCTGAGGAGAGTCCAAGCGGGATAAGCCATGTTGCAAAGATATGCCTTAGTTTTTGTAGCAGATTGTCAGCTGTATGCCTGTTAGTGAAGCCGGTGATACACAGAGTAGCCTGCCTCTGAAAAATGGGACATTCTTGGGTACATGCTGCTGCTGTTGCTGCTGGTGAAGGCGAATCACCAACCCAGTGGGGTATCACAGTCATATAATCTTTAGTTTGCCCAGTTCCGCTTGTCCACATATCTGTGGTTAAATGTACAGTGGGTGGAATGGCATTTTGTAGCCCAATAATTACATTTTTATGAACCTTCTGGTAGCAGTGAGGAATATCTTTTTTAGTAAAATGGTGTTGTGATGGAATTTGGCAACGGGGATACAAGACCTCAACTAACTGTCTAAAACCAGCTGCATTAATAGTGGATATTGGACCCAGATCTAATACTAGCATTGTCGCCATGGCGTTTGTGATCCGCTTTGCGACTGGGTGACAGCTTTCATACTTGCTTCCTCTTGCAAACGATTGTTTAATTTCAGTTGTTGTAAACTACTAGAAGTCTTCTTCTTGGTCTGCTTCTGGGATGAAGATTTCCCCCTGCAGCAGCTGCAGCAGCATCGGGACTGACTCTTAAATTTTTTTCTGAGGAATCCAGGATAATGGAGGAGTCATCTAGCCTTAGCAACTGCAGGATGCAGGACTAACTCCTTTCGCTACTGAGGATATTGATGAGGAAGGTGTTGTGGGTGTAGATTGCAGGTGTCGGGATCTAGCTGAAAGAAGAGACCTAGCTGATGCTGGACTGCTTGTTGTTATTTTTTTATAGTGGAAATTTTTGTCTCTTGGGATATTTCTTCCTGCTTTGTATGCTTTGGTTACTGCCTTTACTCCAGACCATGGCTTTGGTCCAACCACCGCCCGGCCCAAGTTACCTCCTCCGCACCTAACTCCTTTGTTTACCTCAGCTCCTCTCATCTTTTGAATCCTCATCTCACCCAGCCTGAAGCATCCTGCCCAATGCACAATGCACTGGATGCCATTCTGGATCCCCCTCCTCCTCTTTACCCTTGGTACTGTGGTACCAACTAGGCCTCCACACTCTGCCTTCCTGATCTCCTGTCTGTCTCCTGGATCTGACAGTCAGCTAACTGCATCATCCAGCCTCATCTACTACTGGGCCCTGAACTTTCATTGCTCCCCTTTAATCCTGGACTCTCCTGTTCTCCTGCATTCTCACCCTTATGCCTGATTCTTCCAGAACCCCACTGCCAGAATATACCAGAACTGCCTGAACCTATGGACACTCATTGGTTTTGTACTCTCCATAACATTACCTAATTGTTATTGCTTTGCATTTTCATTTAGTCTTTTATTTAGTTCTATTATTTAGTTTGATTCACTGCTGGTTGCCTATTGCTGCTCCTCACCTCTGTCTCTACACTCTGATATCTCTTCCTGTTTCTTTTGTGCTTGTTTCTTTTCCGCTCCTCCACTTTTTCTCCTCTCCTGGTCTCTCATCATGCCTCTTCTTTCCTGTCCTATATCCATCCTCTCCCCTATTCCCCTTCCCCGCCCCATCTTCAACACTCACACGTTTTCCAGCAACTCTGCCAGTTTTATTCATATCTACCCACTTCTTTTGTTCCCCTTCCCCTTTGACCTCTGAAACTCCAGACCCAATCCGCGATAAACTGCCCTCTATCCACGACCTCTTTATCTCCAACTCTCTTAACCTTCTTGCTATCACTATAACCTGGCGCTCTTCTTGTGGGCGTAACACCACCCTCTCCCATGGGGGCTTTCTTTCACCCACTCCACCAGACCGGATGACTGTTCAGGAGGTGTACTGGGCCTCCTCCTATCCGCTTACTGTACATTTTGGGTCATTCCCACTGTGTCTTCCTTCTTTTCCGCCTCCTTCAAAATCCACTTAATACATCTCTTCCCCTCATCCACCACTGTGTCTCAGTCATCTTCTCACCCTGGCCCCACTTCCCTTTTTCTTGACAACTTCGCAGCCTGGCTTCCCTCTACCTTTCCTCTGACCTCCCCATCCATTATACTAGGTGATTTTAACATTCCTATTGATAACCCCACTGACCCTACCTCCATCAAACTTCTTCTTCTTCTTCCTCCATTGGCCTCACTCAGTGGTCCTCTTCCCCCCACCCACTGTCTTGGTCACTCCCTTGACCTTTTTACTCTCATCAATGTGCTCTCTAACTCTCCCTTTCCACTCTCCAACTACCATTTCATCTCCTTCCCTCTGTCCTCTTCCCCTGCCCTACCCTGCGTCCTAAATCACCCTGCAATGTGGAATCTAAAAGTTGAATTCAAAGATTATGAGGTCTATTTATTATAGGGAGATAAGACATGCTAAAATCCTCCATATTTACCAAATCTCTCAAAGTTATTGCTGGAGGGTAGCCATTGTCAGGGACCTCCTGTGTTTACCAAGGGCAGCGGCTGTCCTCTGTTTAGTAATGCCATCTCAAGAACAGGCAATCCAAACAACTCCTAGAAGAGAAAGATAGTATTGTACAGAAAAAAACGGTCAACAAATATAATTTGATGACTTACAATGGATTTGATTCAAAGGTTCCTCTCAATATGAGTCCTTCAATGTATGGAAAAGTGTACTACATGAAGCCAAAAGTCTCATAAATTTATAAAAAAAAAACACTTAGTACTCAATTGAGAACAGAACCAAGCTATTGTCAATACAATGGTAACCAAAAGTTGGACTACTACCTAGTGAACATCAAATCCTTAAGAAAAAAAGCTTTTTGTCAGATGAAGAACATAGGAGGGACTACCTAAATTATAGAAAGAAAATAAGGAAATATCAATAGCCCAGGTCAAATCTTTTCATATACATGAAAACATATTATTATCTAAAATCTTTTTTGCTAAGCAGACCCAATACATTGGAAATCCAAGTCAATCCATAACTAACTTGTATGTCAAATATGTAGTCAAATCTATTACCCTTAAGAATTCTAATTTTCTGTACCAAAGGGAATCCATAAATTTATCATTTGTCAATACATTAACACCCAACAAAAAGGTACTTTCACATTGAAAAATATACTGTATTAGAAAATTTGGTAACTGCAGCATCTTGTGAGATTTCTTTTTAGAAACATCAAGAATTGATATGAATTACACGGCATTTTGAATCATTTTAAGATAATACTCAGCAGGTATCCATCAAATGCAACACCTTATGGGGGAATTCAATTGGCCGTGTTATTGTAAAAAGTAACGCAGTCTGCACATTATTACTGATATTACAGTATTAGAGCGCATAATTACCACTAATACGGGAATTTCAACGGCGGCTTTTAACATAGATTTCTGAGCGCGAGCAGAAATCTATGTTAAAAGTACTGTATTAACGGAAATGGGTTTACCACGGTGGTATTCTGGGGGGAATTGAACAAAACATTTTAATAACTAGTTTTATACTTTGCATTATTTTAAGGATAAGGGATTAATTGATATTTGTGTAATTTAAACTTTTATAAGAGCAATACAATACTTTCTAAATTGTTTACACATTTTATTGAAATATGTTACTTACAATGTGATATTGTTTTCTATACTATTATGTATGTAAGACTTTCTATTTAGATTTAAAACACAAACTGCATATTTAGTTGACTTGCATCTTCAGAAAGTTTAAATGTACTTCAATGTTAATAAATATATTTCTTTGTATCTGTTTTCTAACCTTCTGAAAAGCGCTATGGTGCAGTATTGATTAGCTTTGTCAAGAGTCTGAGACATAATGTATAAAGTATGGCCATATAAAACATTTAAAATATTTATATAAAGAAAATTGGTGCAGGGTTAATTGCTAATGGTCATAATGTGCATTTAATGCACTATTTTTTCTAATGTCCAGTTGCTATAATATATATTTAAAGCATGCAATGTAAATAATGTTCCATTATCACTAGTAAAAGTTTAGATCATCAATCAAGGTCTTATTATTTAAGTGAGGGCTTGAACATACGGGCGTTGAAAGACCTGTTTGTAGCAGCGGGTTTTAAACATGCTCTTACCATTTACCTGCAGTATCATGTACTATGTATTTAATGAGTGATGCCATAGAACTCCATTATATTGTACCAAGGGTTAAGGGTTAATGCTTCTGAACGACACAGACAATGTTGAAATTGATGCAAACAAAACTGAAGCAAACTCTTATTAGAAGGTGTGTGGACAAGTCCATTTGCTTACATTATATTTTGGAGCCACAGCATCAATACAGATGTACACAGATGTAGCAAGCATTAAATTGTAATAGGCGCACCACATAGCATACATGTAATGCACCATGTCATTTTCAGTAAACACATTGGGCCTAATTCAGGAAAGTAAATTTCAAAACATGAAAAAACATTTGATATGATGCCTTAAAAAATATAAAATGTAAACACTACTCGTATGTAGCCTAATAGTCAAGCAGCTGCAATATACAGAGTTGATACAACAGAATTCAGCGCTTGCATAAACACAATGGTAGGGACTCTACAAGTGAGGTGGTTGACAGATGTTGGATAAAAGCTATGTATTCATTCAGAACA
The DNA here is from genome assembly GCF_038048845.1 of Mixophyes fleayi. Classification (NCBI taxonomy): domain Eukaryota; kingdom Metazoa; phylum Chordata; class Amphibia; order Anura; family Limnodynastidae; genus Mixophyes; species Mixophyes fleayi. The sequence continues at coordinate 297,703,257 of NC_134405.1, read as the reverse complement.
CATATACCACACATTTATGAGAGATTATGTGCCAATTAAAACAAAACAAATAAACAAATAATCAGATAAACAATAACGGTGACAGTTGAGAAAAGTCCATACAATTTGAAGCAGTCCACTATTGATCAATGTATAAGGATCCCTAATCCAATAGACGGTACTTGCTCAAACAATCGGAAAAGAGAAACGTCAATGAATAAATGGATAGTCACAGATACTTGCATGTAGTCCTTCCATATGTAGTCAGTGGTCAGCAAGGTGTAAATGAGACCACGTCCCGAGCGGTATAAAGCAGCTGTATTCCAATGTTGATGCTGTCGTGAAGCGAGATGGCGTGCGTTCCAGCTTGGAGTGCACGTGGCTGTTTCCGGAGGTGGACGTGGTCCCCAATGAGTTACGTCACAGATTGATGGCATACCCCACTATACCTGCTTTCTATTACCCACCCAAAGTTCACAAAAATGCCTCCCGTCCCCCTGGTAGGCCCATAGTATTAGGCATTAACTCCATCACCTCCAACCTCTCACAATATATAGACACTCTCCTACAAAAATAAATAAAGGATCAAAAATATTTTCTTCAAGACACATCACATATTCTGAACATTCTGCAAGATGTACAATGGGGGGAAGGACTATTGGTTAATAACTAGTGGTGTTACTTCCTTATGCACAGTTATAGATCATGATACTCGGATTCTATAAATTCCCAGCTTGCCGCCGCCATCTTCACTTGGGCATTGATCAGGGAAGCGGGAGGTTGGGTTTTGTTAGTGGTGCTGTGTCCTGTGATCTGTCCTGCTGAGTCCAGTGGTGCTTTGTCCTGTGCTCTGTCCTGCTGAGTCCAGTGGTGCTTTTTCCTGTGCTCTGTCCTGCTGAGTCCAGTGGTGCTTTGTCCAGTGCTCTGTCCTGCTGAGTCCAGTGGTGCTGTGTCCTGTGCTCTGTCCTGCTGAGTCCAGTGGTGCTGTGTCCTGTGCTCTGTCCTGCTAAGTCCATTGGTATAAAAAAATTATAAAAAAATTATAATTTTTTTTTATAAAAAATGTATAAAAAAATTAGTACTGCAATATCTAAATACGTTCACTGTTCCTGCAGTAAAAAGGAATTTCTACTGCAATATCTAACTACGTTCACTGTTCCTGCAGTAAAAAGGAATTTCTACTGCAAGATATAACTATGTTCACTGTTCCTGCAGTATAAAAAAAATACTACTGCAATATCTAACTACGTTCACTGTTCCTGCAGTACAAAGGAATTTCTACTGTAATATCTAACTATGTTCACTGTTCCTGCAGTAAAAAGGAATTTCCACTGCAATATATAACTACGTTCACTTTTCCTGCAGTATTAAAAAATACTACTGCAATATCTAACTACGTTCACTGTTCCTGCAGTAAAAAGGAATTTCTACTGCAATATATAACTACGTTCACTGTTCGTGCAGTATAAAAAAAATACTACTGCAATATCTAATTACGTTCACTGTTCCTGCAGTAAAAAGGAATTTCTACTGCAATATCTAACTACGTTCACTGTTCCTGCAGTATAAAAAAAATACTACTGTAATATTTAACTACGTTCACTGTTCCTGCAGTATAAAAAAATTAGTACTGCAATATCTAACTACGTTCACTGTTCCTGCAGTATAAACAATATTGTGAGGTGTTCAGAATAGACTGGAAATTAGTGGAAATGAATCTTATTGAGGTTAATAATAGTGTAGGAGTGAAAAAAATAAAATATGGATTTTATCACTTTTTAGGCTTTTTTAAAAAAAAATCAGAGCCCAAAACCCAAAATCAGAACCAAAACCTTTAGTGGGGTGTTTTGGCAAAACCAATCCGAACCCAAAACCTCAAGCTAATCAGAACCCAAAACCCAAAACACGAAAAGTGGCCGGTGCACACCCCTACCATTTATACTGCCATACATCAATTGAAGCTACTATACATAGGAGAAACCCTAACGGTTATATTTCAGTACATAATATATACCCTACCCTCATTGGTACATATATATCGATCCATTAGCACATTGCAGAAAGTTTGCCATAGAGGTTTTATGATTCACAATGTATCATCAAATTAAGTGATTTATTGTCACTTAGATCTTCATCTGTAACATGGAATGTGTAATTTTTATTAATTTTATGTATGATGTTATTCCACTATCACAATCATGAAATGTAACACTTCCAATTGACTTAGTCTGTTTCATGCACATGTGTAACAATTGCATACACTTATTAATATAGATTGGCAAGCCTTATAGCAATTTTGTACCATCTGATGTAAAGAGAATCTTGTTCCACAGAGTGTATCTATCCACAACAATATCCTGATGACAGATATACCATTCTGAATTACAATATTAAACACAACATATGATGGACAAAAATGCTATCTTTCCGAGCAAAGGTGTCGAAAGTTTAGTTAACCCAACCAATTAGAGTCAGATATGCATTATATATCCACCTCCAGAAACAGCCTTGTGCACTCCAAGCTGGAACACACGCCAGCTCGCTTCACTGCAGCATCAACATTGGAATACAGCTGCTTTATACCGCTCAAGATGCGGTCTCATTTACACTTTGCCAACCACTGACAACATATGGAAGGACTAAACGCAAGTATCTGTGACTATCCACTTACTTATTTCATCTATTGACTTTTCTCCTCTCCAATTGTTTGACCAAGTGCCGTCTATTGGACTAGGGATCCTTCTACATCGATCAATAGTGGACTGCTTCAAATTGTATGGACTTTACTCAACGTTCACAGTTATTGTTTATCTGATTATTTGTTTTAATTGACACATAGTCACTCATAAATGTGTAGTATATGTGTTCTGAATAAATACATAGCTTTTATCCAACATCTGTCAACCACCTCACTTGTAGAGCCCCTACCATTGTGTTGACTCAAGCACTGAATTCTGCTGTATCATCTTATCTATGGGGGCTGGACTCCCCCACACCCTAGCTTCTGAGTCATAAAGACACCTACAACATCAGATATCAACATATATCCTGCTGTGCGTATCCCACAAACCACATCCTCTGCAATATACAGAGTGGCTGCAAACGACCTGTAAACAAAACACCACATATAATAAAATGAATTGCAGTGCTAAAAACCTCAAAGGCTAATCATGACTAGAATAACACATCATGTAATAAATCATGAAAAATGGTCACGAATAACCATAGAAAATATTTATTAATAACATGTAAACATACTATGTAACAATAGAATGTTATATAAATGGATGCTGATAGCCTGCAATGCGCCAGCTAAAACACAAAATGCATTAATATAAAAACCACAATCAAATGGATAAATAACATTGATAGAAAATGTTGATAGCACAGTGCACTGTGATCGAAATAGTTAAATATAATAAAAAATACACCAATCCCCTCTTAGCGATACAATATAAAGTCCTTATTAGACAGCTCTCACAAAAAGTAGCAAAAGAAGTTGGCCAATGATAAAAAGAAGATAGAAATAATTCCACTCATATGAACTGTAATAAATCTGATCCAGTGTTCACAGAATATGTTGGTATCTACTATATAAATGCCTAGTGGCGTGTGTGGGAAAAAAAAACCAAGCTGCAGCGCCACCTGCTGGGCAGAGTTGTACACTGACCTATATATTTCTTGAAGGAGAAGTGACAGTTGGGAGTGGTTGGTGGTTGCCGGGGGAGACAGTGGGGAGTTTTTAACACCTTAAGTAGCTTGATGAAGGATGTGGCGATGAAGATGAAGGATGAGGTGATGGAGAAAAATGATGAGGTGGTGACATGTGGACAAAATCACGTTAAAAAAGGGCGCTTGCATCGGGATGTAACGCTCTTCCCCTGAGGAGGCCTGGGCTAGGCCCAAATGCATGACAAGAACCTTTTTAACACCTTAAGTAGCTTGATTTGACTAGAATGCATGAGTATCATGCACGGGTTAACTTGTAAATGTTAATAACTTGGAAGAATGTGTGTGGCTGTTAATAATACAATGTCAACAATCAGCCAAATTCTTCTTGGGCAAAAAGACTGTTTATATTTCATTCTTATCTAAAACATTTGGGATTAACATATTGTTGTCTTTGATGTGCTGCAGTTCTCTTTCTTTAAGCAGGGTTAATTTCTGTTTTTTATGTGGTCACAAATCACCAGCTGTATTGCATATTAACCTTTATTGGTAATTCAGGAAAGTAAAGCAAAACAAGAAGTAACTTTGCACTTTGGCAAAACCATGTTGCATTGAAGGGGATATAAATTTAAAATGTGGGGACATATTTATAGTTGGGGTAGGACATGTCCTACATCTACTTTAAATTTCAGTGTACAAATAAAGCTATCAAGTATTTGTGTTATACATAAAAAAAACACCCAGTATTTAACTTATGTGCAAAAAATAAAGTATTTGCACCCCTTGGTTTGCAACATGGCTTATCCAAGAGAAAATTTACTCCTTTATTTTGCCTTACTTTCCTTAATGAATCAGGCCCATTGTGTCACGTTACCAATGTTGTATTATCTCAGTTACTTTTTTTTATATGGATTTCCCATTGATTTGAAAAACCATGAAAAATAAGTAAATAAATCAAACAGACAGCATGTCTCCCATAAATGAATAACCAGCAATGAGCATGGGTTCCCTCTGTAAAAGTGGCAACCAGCACCAGGTAATGCCAGACTGGACTGGTTACACTGTAAATGAGATAACTGCAGCATGGTCTACCCTGTTATATTGCGCAACCAACCCAGTCAGCATGAGAGAGAATATCCTACTAAAATTGGACCAGCATAAAACGTGTGAGGTCTTCTTCCCAGGGCAAACCTACCCCGTTCTGAATAGCATTGTGACTTTTCCTGACTCCACTTGGCCGTTGGGTTCTTGAATGTAAAAAATAGATTCAGTGCTTTGGGGAAATAGATGTCTTAGCAATCCCAGGCAGCTTTCGGAACTATAAACATTATAATGCCCTGGCAGTAACATGAAGCACCACATTAGTACCTATTGGAAAAAAAAAGACATTTTTAAAAACATTTTTTTTAAATAAAGACACCCCAAACCCATATTTACTATTTTATTAAGCTTCTAAATTCAAAAAGAATATTCTTCCTAAAGTCCACAGGGAATCTTCTTCCACAACATAAAATAAAGGAATCAGTCGGATAAGCCATACGTCATCTAACCAAGTAGAGTTTATGTTACATGTACGAGGTATGTCTATTAAATAACAAGACTGTGATTCCACCTAGTAAACAAAGCAGTCAGAAACGGTTATAACTGCATATGTAGTAACCTTGAACTTGTCTGACCCTGCATGACAAGCTGCAACACTCTATGACGTTGAGTTGATTGTGAGTCGCCATTTAGTTTGGTTCTGTTTTCTGTAGAGTGTTGAAAAAATTAAAAGTTGAACAATGTGTCAAGTTTAAATTTTTTGTAAAATTGCACAAAACACCAACAGAATGTTTACAAATGCTTACTACGGCCTATGGGAATGACTGCCTGTCTCGTGCGCATGTGTTTGAGTGGCGCAAAAGATTTAGTGAGGGACGTGAGAATGTCGAAGATGATGAACGCCCTGGACGACCTTGCACTTCAGCAACTGAAGAAAATGTAGGAAAAATCAGTCAGATTGTTCAAAAAGACCGTCGACTAAGTGTTCGAATGATAGCTGAATCCGTGAACATTGACAAAGACACCATATGGAAAATTTAGCATGAGGATCTTAACATGACAAAAGTTTGTGCAAAGATGGTCCCAATGGTTCTCACACCAGAGCAAACAGAACGTCGCAAGGAATGTTGTTTTGACATTCTGCAGCAACTTGACACAGATCAAAACCTGTTTCATAAAGTAATCCCTTGTGATGAGACCTGGATCTTCCAGTACGTTCCTGAAACCAAAAGACAGTCAATGCACTGGAAAACACTGTCATCACCAAGAATGAAAAAAAACTGGTCAAAGCAAGTCAAAATTCAAAGCAATGCTCATTGTTTTTTTCGATATCAAGGGTGTTATTTTGGAAGAATGGGTTCCAGAAGGCACAACAGTTAATCAACATTATTACAAGGAAGTTTTGCAAAAGCTGAGAGAAAGAGTCAGAAAGAAACGGTCGCAACTGTGGAAAAATGGTTTCTTTCTTCACCAGGACAATGCCCCTGCTCACACAGCACTTTCTGTGAAGCAGTTTTTGACCGACAAACACATTATTACACTTGAACATCCTCCATATTCGGCGATTTAGCACCATGCGATTTTTATCTTTTCCCAAAAGTTAAATCATAAGGGACACATTTTGAGTCAATTGATGCTGTAAAGAAAAAATCGGCAGATATGTTGAAACAAGTGACAGAAATTGATTTGCTCCATGCCTTCGACCAGTGGAAAACAAGACTGCAGCGATGTATTAGAGCAAATGGGGAGCATATTGAAGGGGACAAACATTAAATTTGTAATACCAAAAAAATAAAGTTGAGTTATTTAATCAGTCTCGTTATTTAATAGACATACCTTGTATAAAGCATCTTTGTTCCTAAAATTCTCCACGCACCAGCAAAGTTATTTGGTTCCGACCCTACAATTAGTGCATACAGTGTTCATAATTGTGAATCCATATGATATCATCATGTGATTTCACTGGAGATTGCCTCCTGGTAGCCCAATTGATTGTGACAGCCAGAAATTGGTAACATCTTCAAAACTGTTCTGCAGAATACTCATTCTGCATTTGGGTGTGGTATTTCATATGTTTCTCTGGCAAAATTTGTCCTTAAGTGTTCTAGTAAAATGACCGGGTGGGCTACGAAATTACAATCACAATAATGCCGACATCAATTACATTAACACAAAAATGCCAATAAGTACAATGGGGAGACACCCAAAGACACCCCTTTTGTAATTCCACAATGGCTTGAAACACCTTCTGCTCTTCAGTCCAAAGGATTCAAAAACAATCCACCAGAACATTCTTTAAAAAAATAACAAACCACGCTCGTATTGCCCCCTTAATGCCGGCAATGTGACTGTCGTCATTTTCAGTGTCGGCAATCACACTACTGGCATTTTCTCGTGTTGGTGTTTCTACCATGGCTGTTGGAAATATTGTCTGTAAGTTTTTGTGTAAATCACTATTTCCTACATGTCGGTATTGTACCTATTAGCATTTTAGTGTTGATGTAATTGATGTCGTCATTATCGTCATTGTAATGATGACTACCGCCGAAATGACCCATATTATTTTAGCTCTGCCAGGGAATACCCTAACCATTTACTAAATTAGTTCATCCCTTCACATTTCTCTGGTCACTTCTGATCTCCAAATACTCCCACTCTAAGCATTTTTGCAGCTGTAGTATACCATAGGGAATTGAATAAGTTAATCATATTTGGTATTGATGTACTTGGGAAAACGAACTGATTAAATTGTGGTGTGAATTTCTACAGCTAATGCCACAACTAACAAACTTGAAATTGCAAGCTTTTCATTAATTTTCACTACATAAAAATTATGTAATATGCTATTTTCACAAATGTTAGATATATACATTTGTAAGTCAAAATAATATATACCACCTTCTAATAAAATGTCAGTTTGCATCAGTACGTTTTTGCTCGTGAACAGAAAAGATTTTTTTTGTCATTCCCTAATCATGTCTTTTTATGCATCCTACTCACTAAACGTCATACTTGAAGAAGCGAAGACTCCTACATTCTCTAACAATGTACTTTCGTTGGTGTTTCTTTGAGCAATTACTTTTCTGCTCCTGAAGCTTTAATCATCAGATTCTGGCAAACCTTTAGTTACCTTTTCTCAAAATCCTTCTGTGATGATTGCGGAGTTAAATCACCTTTGATAAAAAGATTCTGTACTGCCCTCCCTTTAGTTTCAACTTGCAGTGTTAAAGAAAAATGTAACTAAAATGCTGCTTGCTTCTATAAGAATAAATTATTTGGCAAAATGTACAAGTAGGCAAGAAAATAAAATCATATTTATGTACACCCAGGGGCAGGCTGGGCTGGGGGGCAAGGAGGCATATGCCCCCCGGGCCAGTACCATAGTGGCTACCTTGGACTGGGTCACTGGGCCAATTGCATTTTTTTCCCTTTAAAATAAGCTGCTGAGTTGAGTTTTGGCCCCCGGGCTAAAATGTACCTGCCCTCCCCTGTGTACACCCACTGGCTTTCACAAAGTGATTGGGTAAACAATCTAAGTGTTATCAATTTCAAGTATTAAATAATAACTATAGCTAATATAGAAAGAGCATGAGGTGAGCTGCAGTGAAATGTTGCTGATTTGTGAAGTCTCAAAGGTATAAGCTTCAAGTTTCCCTTTTGATTCACCATTCCACATAATGTTATTATGCACTGTATTTGTGTAATACCCTGCAAATTAGGGGATATTTTATATTTATTTCCTTGACAGGGAGAATGCCAGAGTATCTGTTTAAATATCATGTTTTTGTCAAGAGAGAGTGAGAGTGAGGGAGAGAGAGTGTGAGGGGGAGAGAGAGAGTGAGTGAGGGAGAGAGAGTGAGTGAGGGAGAGAGAAAGAGTGAGGTGGAGAGAGAGAGTGAGGGAGAGAGAAAGAGTGAGGGGGAGAGAGAGAGAGCGTGGGATGGAGAGAGAAAGAGTAAGGGAGAGAGAGAAAGTGAGGAGGAGAGAGATGAGAGAGAGAAAGAAGAGGTGATGGAATTTGATGGTGTTAGGAATTACTATTCACTGTAGCTGTGACCTAATACCCCATTCATACTGCACCAAAATCCCGGGTTTTTGCCGGGGCGAGCTCAAACGACCCGGGTCTTGGTGCAGTATGAATGGTACAAGTCAAAAATCCCGGGTCTAAAAACCCGGGTCTTCAACCCAGGATTTATCGAGGGGTAATTCCCGGGTCGGACCCGGGTTGCCTGCACTATGAATGGTGCAACCCAGGTTTTTCAACCCGGGTTGCACAGAAAACAAGCTGATTGGCTGTCTGCCTGTCTCTGGAGGATGATGTCATCGGTGGGAGTCCGTGGAAGAGAAAAAAAAAACAGTCACCTTTCAATGACATCACCATTTTTCAGCCAATGAAAACTGCTCTGGTGATGACTCCCACAAATTGCCAGGGCACAGACTTGTGCAGTATGAATGGGGTCAACCTGGGAAATTCCCGGGTCCGAGGTGCAGTATGAATCGTGTTTCTGAGCTGGGACGCTCCGAGCCCCGGCAAAAACCCGGCTTGAAAAACCCGGGATATTGCCGGGGCGGCAGTATGAAAGCGGCATAAGAGGCCTGTAGAGGAGCCAGAAAAGAGAGAATAGCATGGAGAGACCGACACTGGGAGAAAAAAAAAAGATTCATAGAGAAAATAAAGAGAGTACAGGTTTGAGGGAAAGACAAAGAGACTATGGATAGAAAAGTATGGAGGAGAGATAAATAGAGAAATAGGAGCTAATAAATTAGTGAAATAGGAAATAAATAGAGATTAATAAGAGACAGAGTAAAAAAAGAGTAAAATGGCTCAATGGTTGTAACCATTCACACGATCTACATGCCATATAATTATAACTACCACACTTATTAATAAACCAGAGACTGGTTCAACTTTCTGTGGCATCTGTTAAGGCTTCAGAATTTTTAGATAGGCACTTTATCTTTAGGACTACCTCAGACCATTAAGAAAAATTAAATTAAATATTAATACCAGCTGACCCATGTGACTCCATGGTATGAATTAATTACAGTGTGTTACTGATATCAAATCCTGCATATTATATAATATATTGTTTGCATTTTAATAGTTCCAGAGAAATTTCTTCCCACCTTATGCCTCTATGACCCAACTGGCATAACTTTAAATAATAGTTGCTACCAATGAAGAGCTACATATTTCCAACCCAAAAAAAAGTAGATAACCCAAACTACGCAGATCCCTAAATGGGAAATATGGATACAGTACAAAATTAGATAATATATCTAGAGGAGAATGCTTAATAGTCTTGTAGCAGAGGTCCTTCTTCCACAGCAAGTATAATACTAAAACAAAATACCACAGCTACCCCAAACTAGCAAATTACTTAAAGATTGCCCCATGCATAAAAGAAAAAGCCTTCTCTTGAACCAGAAGAGGAAGGCGGTATAGTTAAGATAAATGGGGAAGGGCAGTTATGCTTGGCAACAACTCATTGTTTTAGGATTTCATTCCTCGTTCCATCTGTGTCACCCCATCACACCTTATAATTGTAGGCTTATATGACCAGGGCCATCGTTACCTTCTGTGTCATGGCAATGCATGTAATTTGTTTGTGTCATGATCCCATCAATGTACAGCACTGCATAATAGCAGTCCATAAATAGACAATAATGAAAAGCCCACTTGGATCAGCAACATGTACTCCACAGCTGTCAATTTTACTCTCAAACTAAAATGAAATAAAGTGTTTTGCTTTTAATTTGTGTGTGTTACTCCCATCCAAGTCCCTGTCTGTCAATGTGTCAATGTGTGTGTATATATATATATATATATTTATTTGAAACTGCCTCTATCCCAAAAAAAACTATAAAGTGTGTGATTGAATGTGAATCCTCTTATTATGTTTTTGTTGCTTGCTTCAACTTGCTAGCTATTGGCAGTATTAGTTCTTCTGTCTCCATCATCCCAACAGGCCCAGTGAACTTCAAACAAGCTCAAATAGGTTCTATTGAGGGTATAGCGGGCCTGGGAGATGAGCTGGCTGCTACCCAAATTTTTATATGGGGCTTTTCAATGTACCCTACCTCACTTGGATAACAGGACCACTTTACAATGTTCCAGGTTATTTTACAGATTATAGAAAACCTATTTGTGATCTAAACCAATAATCAAGCTATCGATCGACTCGGAAGTGGTGAAATTATGAGATACAAGGAGCCTTATGTATAATGTGATGTCACTACATCCAGGGCCGTCATCAGGGTGGTACGGCCAGTACTGCTGTGAGGGGCCCGGACAGACTAGGGGGCCCGGACAAACCTCTCCGTCTGTCCAGACTCCCTGGACTGTCCGGGCCCCGCAGTCACCGAGCGTGCCTCTAATTTTTATTTTTATTACCTTCTCCGTGATGCTGCAACTCTGCCTCCCAGACTCTGATAGGCTGGGAGCCGCACTCCCAGTGTATCTGTGACCGGGAGGCAGAGCTGCAGCATCGCGGAGGAGAAGGTAAGTAAATAAGCTATTATTTTTTTTTGAGGGGGGGAGAGGGAGAGCCCGGGGGACCTGGGGGACCATAGCTGTGGAGGGAGGGGGGAGAGGGAGAGCCTGGGGGACCATAATTGTGGAGGGAGGGAGGGAGAGACCTTAATTGTGGAAGGGGGAGGGAGAGGGGGTCCTTAATTGTGGAAGGGGGGTTGAGGGGGACCCCTAATTGTGGAGGGGGAAGGGAGAGGGGGACCTTATCTGTGGAAGGGGGGAGAGGGAGAAGGGGACCTTAACTGTGATTGGGGGGCAGAGGGGGATCCTAACTGTGGGGGGAGAGGGGGACCTTTAACTGTGATTGGGGGGAGAGGGGGACCTTAACTGTGGGGGGGAGAGGGGGACCTTAACTGTGATTGGGGGGCAGAGGGGGACCTTAACTGTGGGGGGGGAGAGGGGGACCTTAACTGTGATTGGGGGGGGCGGGGGACATTAACCATGTGGGGGGGTGGAGGGGGACATTAACCGTGATGGGGACATTAACTGTGGGGGAGGGAGAGGGGGACATTAACTGTGGGGGAGAGGGGGACATTAACTGTGGGGGGGAGGGGGACATTAACTGTGGGGTGGAGAGGGGGACATTTACTGTGATTGCGGGGAAGGGAACATTTACTGTGATGAGGGAGTGGGGGGGAATGTACTGTGATGAGGGATAGGGGGCGCATGTATGGTGAAGATGGAGGGGTGCATATGTATGGGGAGGGGGGCCCCGCCAGATTAATTAGTACTGGACCAAGGGGGGCCCACCAGATTAATTAGTACTGGGCCCCACAGTTTCTGATGGCAGCCCTGACTACATCCCATTTAATGGATAGGCTGCATTCTAGCATACTTGTTTAGCACAATAAATGGCTGCTTTAAATGAGTGTGTAGGTACACTTTAAAAGAATTAAGTTTTTACAAGCAAACAACAGACATTAAGACAAATCTATTATGTCAGCTTCTGTTTTTAAAGAAAAAAATTACTTCTGTGGCATCAAAATGCTCAGACTTATAATTACCATTTGGTATCAGGAAGGGATTTTGGAATTATAGAGAAGGCAGAAAATAAATTGGAAATTTTGCTAATGATAATTAAAGTAACCATTGTCTAAGTAAGTGAAAAACATCAGTGAAGTATGGAGAAGAAGGCAGGATTTAGAGATGTCTATTCTATATTTATTAAAATGGCAAAGACAATAATTAGAGATTTTATCGTGGTAGGCTCTCAGACAACACGAAGAACAGATGACATTTTCTGTGATTTCTGTTTCCCGCAATCCTTAGGACTCCTAAGGGAGCAATGTCAATTACACCAACATAAATACAAATGGCATTTTAAAGAGTTTGTGCTACATGCTGTGAATGTTAATATTCAAAAAAGATGCAAACAGTACAGTGTTTCCAAAACCTCTTTAACCTATCATGTGTCTATATTCAGCTGCTACTAATTCCTTCATTTCTTTGTAAGAGATTGCAAACCACCATTCTGTGTGTCAATCAAAATCACCCAGTGAAAACCAAACCATTTTCTGAGTCTACCAAGTGTGGAATTAATTTTTGGCAGTAAAAAAAAGTTAAACTTTTGACTACACAAAGTGATTATGACTATAGTAAACTGGCTTTCTTGCTTGATGGGTTATTCTTATTAAGATAAAATGTTTCCCCAAAGCAGCTTAAATACTTATCAAAATAACAAGTCTGTGAAATATATATTAAATGCAAAATAGTAAAAGTAGAAATAATCCAGGTGTGGCACATTCTATTTTAGATGTGTGCATAAGCTTATGAATAATATTCACTTATAAATACGATGGGTGAATGAATTTATGTGAACTGCTTAGATTTGGAAATGAAATCATTCTACTTTCCAAGTGTCATCTGTACTAAAAGTTCTGCAACTGCTCCAGCTTCATTTAATTGAAATTTTAACTTGGTTTTGAACAAATTGTATTTTATGGAGCATCTCAAATATATTGCCAGACCAGCTATATTGACAGTATTCTTAATAACTAAAAATAGATTTCCCCCTTTCATGATGCTGTACAGATGCATGCCTCCCAACTGTCTCAATTTCAGTGAGACAGTCCTGATATTAGGGTATCTTCCACACCCGTTCACCAGTGGTAGGTGAGGGGGCGGTGCACCTGCTACTGGTGCGTTCTACAGTTTTTGGAGGGAATGGGAAGTTTCTAAGGTCACAGATCTTTGGGAGAGATGCCACACCCTTTTGCCTGTATAGTGAGATTGCTAGAACCCCTGTTCCGATGCTGGGTACTCAGATGCCATCAGGTATACAGATGGAGTATGCTTTATTGCAGCAGTTGGCTCTCCAGTTTGCACCTGCAGTCTAGCGTATTGTGGCACTTTAGAATTAAATGGCAATGATGATGAATGTTATTATATTTTATGTCAGTAGGTATAGGCTGTAGGTATAGGCTGTAATATTTACTTTACTACTGTACACCTATGACTAGTAAATCTGTAAATATATTGCCACCAGCATGCTATATTGCAATAGCATGTACTTAATCTGCAGAATCATGCTGCCTGAATTTTTAATATGAAAATATTAGTATCTGCACAGCAGACTCTAAAAGATTATTGGGCCTAGATCATAAGGTAGAGCAAACCCTAAAAAAGGAGTAACTTTGCACCTGGGCAAAACCATGTTGCATTAGAGGGGGGGGGGGGTAAATTTAAAATGTGGGGACAGATTCATAGTTGGGGTAGGACATATCCTAAATCAACTTTAAATTTCAGTGTAAAAATAAAGTTATCAAGTATTTGTGTGTTACATGAAAAACCAGCAAGTATTTAACTTATGTGCAAAATAATAAACTAATTTGCACTCTTTGCATTGTAACATGGTTTGTCCCAGAGGATCTTTATTCCTTTTTTGTCTTACTTTCCGTAATGACTCGGGCCTTATTATATCTAAAACTTAAGTTGTTTTTTTGTAAGGAGGGCTTTTCATTGTTAAAGTCATTAATTATGAGGGCCAAATAAGAGACATGCAGCGGAGGATCTACTGCCATTGCAGGGGGCTGCAGTGTCCACAGTGCTTGGAAATGAGCTAGGGCACGTAGTCATCACTCATTGGCAGAAGTTTCTCTACTGCCCAGGAGCCAGAGTAGGGATGTGCAGACTCAAACTGAGGATGTGGGACAACAAGAGCATTGCAGCATGTGGGAGAGATTGTAGTGGGTGAGTTGCACAAAGATGGAAGAGGATGTCTCTTTCAACTTTGTGCAACTCACCCACTAAAATCTCTCCCAAATTCTGCAACACTCTTGCGGGCCACATCCTCAGTTTGATTCTGCAAATCCCTACACTGGCTCCTCATAATGTCCATAATTTAATTCAAATTACTCACCCTCAACTTCAGATCACTCACTCAGTAACACCTCCCCTTCATACATCTCTGACATCATCATAACATACTCTCCTTCATGCCCACTCTCACCACCAAGACTTCTCCGGTGCGTCTTCCCACTTATCAAACTCATGATCTTGTCTGACCAGACTGTCTCCCAACCTTCAATCTTTAAAGGCCCCTCTCAAAATCCACCTCTTTACTATAGCTTCTGCAACCCCCACTTACTACTAATCCCATTTGGTGTTCTACCGTCCCAATTTACAATCCCAGTTCCACTAGCTCCCATTTAGTCAGCATTACAATCTACACTGTAAACTCTCAGAAGTAGCGCTCTGTCTGCCCTTTCCCGTCTTCACCGTCTTCGGTGCCTATGTATGCATTTGTTCTGTTTTTATATATGGTTTATTTGTTGTATGACTGATTACATAGACTGTTGTAGAGTTTTGAAGCATTGCAGGGTGGCGGCTGGCACTGACGGGGGAGATCATGATGACTGAGGAGGGTTGGGAGAGCATTGCAGGGTGGTGGCTGGCACTGGTGGGGGAGATCATGACTGGGGAGGGGGAGAGCATTGCAGGTTGATAGCTGGCGCTGGTGATGGAGGGGGGGCATTGCAGGGTGGTGGCTGGCACTGGTGGGGGAGATCATGAATGGAGAGGGGGGGAGCATTACAGGGTGGTGGCCGGAACTGGTGAGGGAGATCATGACTGAGGGGGACAGCGTGCTGGCTAGCTGGTGGGAGATCATCATGACTAGGAGGGAGGTGGAGCATAACAGGGTGCTGGCTGGCTGGAGGGAGATCATCATGACTAGGATGAGCATGACAGGGTGCTGGGGACAGGAAAAAAAATGCAGCAAGAATAAAAGATGAGAAAACATATATAGTTTAATATGTTAAAATGGATTATGACATAACCAGTGGGGGAGGGGTAAAATCATGACTGGGCCTGGGGACACAAAACTCCTGAGCTGCTCCTTGTGTTTTTATTGCCTGATTTCCTGTGTACCGAACCTTGCCTGTTTAATCTAGTGTTGCCTGATCTACTGTGTACCGACCCTTGCCTGTCTGACCAAAAGCTGCCTGATGTCCTGTGTACCGAACTTGCCTCTCTGACCAAGAGCTGCCTGATCTCCTGTGTAGCAAACTTGCCTGTCTAACAATCCTCTGCCTGATACTCTGTGTACCAATTCCTGGCTTGTTCCTGTTTACACAGCACCTCCAAAGTACTTCTCTCTTATATTTACCCTGTTGTTACAGGGGGCTGCGACCTGCAAGTTCGTGGCAGCATACTGAGGAGCAGAAATCACACCAGGATTGTGAATGACAAGTATGGGTGGTATCTGGGAACAGCTAAAATCACATATCTTTGGAAAAGATAAGTCACATTGTCATAATTCCATCATGTTTGGTATTTAAATGTGCAGGAGATTATGACCAGTTTATTGAAGGGGGAATTATGTCTCTGGGATATATCTCTGCAGAAGTTCAAAACTTTGGGAATATTTGTGAGAAAACTATAATGACACCCAGGGGACATTCCTGCCCCCAATTAGCATTAACACATCCCTGTGAAGAACGTCCCATTTCATTTTGTTTAAAAAACTTGTGTTGGGAAGGGGCAGGTTGTCAGAGTTTTGGGAAATCAATTTACATTGATAAGCTGTCCATCTTCCAAACCAATTTCCCTTGGCCAGAATTTGCAGCTCACGTAAGTGCGACTCTGAATGTAACCTCTTTTATTTTAAACTGTTTTGCTTGTGTATGTTATATCAATCTGTTAATTATTTATTACTTATTTTTTATATCTGAATGCCCTGTACTTTTGTATATTAAATGTATAATTTAATATGTTGCGTCCTTGATACTCTAACGAATCCATTAGCTTGTTAAGAAGAAATAGCTCGACCAAGTTAACCCTTTGAATGCCAGTGTGTGATTTGTTGATACATTTGATTAACAAGCTGTGTGTGCTTGCATTTACATTTGTGTAACAGTCTGGAGGTGTGAAGAGTTAACTCTTTGCTTGCTGGTGTGGGTCTTGCTAGTCTGTGAATAGCTAGAAATCTTGTGTGTCAGTGTGGGACAGTATATTGGGGTCCTATTGCCCGTATTCAATAGGTGGTGGAAAACCTGAAGTGTGTGAGGTGTGAGCGCTGTTTGGGGATGATTCAATAGGTCTATAAACTGTGTGATAGGTTAAAAGAGACTGCGGGCTGGAATCGTGTGACCTCATACAGCAAACACCCCCTAGTCACAGCCACTGTCTAATATAGTATATGCATTTTGAAAATACTGAGTAGGTATATTAAAAAGAACATTTGTCAAGCTACTTATGCCCAATCTGATATTACTGGGGGGGGGGGATTTTGAATTGCGCATAGCCTAGGGGCCTACAATGTCTTAATCCGGCCCTTGGTGTAGGCCATATTTTTATGTAAAACATTTACTTTATTTTATTAATTTGCTTTTGACAAAGAATGATGCTGTGTTTTCTGATATTGTGTATGGCAAATTAACATTGACTTTGTACAGCAGGTACAGGGCTGCCAAGTTCAATTTAGCAGTTAATAGAATGGATATGCGATGCTATTGTTTGGTTACAAAAGCATATTTTATTTCCTGTAAAGAGGTTTTTCATTTGTATTGTGGTATGGTAATCATTAATTTTGTATTAATGTGGTTAGCTTACAATGATAAGCTGAGATGAACTTTATTGAATCTTTATTAAGTTACATAGTTACATAGTTACATAGTTGATGAGGTTGAAAAAAGACACCAGTCCATCAAGTTCAACCTATTTTGGATCTCCTGCGATCCTGCACTTATATTTGAAATTAATCCGGAGTAGGCAACCGAGAGAGTCTGAGAGTGAAGTCATTTACAACCTGTATTACAAGAGCATATTTTCAAAGCTTATTTATCTGAATAGTCTTAATTCAAATGCATTTTTACTTTTAATTCCTTTTCTGTTCCTTAAGCCTTTATCTCCTTTCATATGCTTTATTCTTCTCATCACATATTCATTTCCTTTTTCTCATTCCTTTAAATTCTGTGCCTGGCTTTGTCCTTCTACCTTACCATCAAAAGTGTCACTTGAGTGTTACCCTTGGCAAAGCACCTTAAAAACACTTCTAAAATACAATTGTCTTATCCATGCATCAATTCTTCCCGGTGAAAATCACCCTTGCTTTTTGACAGCTTATTGTGTGTTAAACCCAAAATGCCTTTTACTGTACAGGTTAAATTTAACCACTTGCTGAACACCTAGGGGTAAATGTATCAAGGTGCGATTTTGCAAAATCAGTGATTTTCTCGGGAGAGTTGAAACTCGTAGATGTATGAAGCTGAGATTTCATGCAAAATCTGTTTTTCAAATTTCAAAAAAAAGTTGTGCTTCTGTCAAAATCGCTATTTGCAAAATCGCCAGAGATCAAACTCCCGACTGTTTGCCACTGCAGCTATACAACTCTCAAATGTATCAAGCTGCGAGTAAGCAAACTCAGGAGAGTTTGCTTTCTAACACGCCAGATACAACACGCTGCTTGCTTTGCCACTGCAGTTGCTGTCTGATGGACTAATGTAGGACTCAATGCTATCATTGTATCAGGCTTGCAGTACCTCTGGCTTAACAGAGGTGCTGCTATTGCCCAATTGCCTTTTTTCCTCACTAGCAGGAGTTAACTTTCTCCTCTTATTAATTCCTGCACCTGTGTCACTGACTATATGCCTGCTCCTCACAATGATTATTGCTGGTCATTTTTGTTCTCTTGGACTTCCTGCAAGCAGCAATCTGTGCCTGTGTATCCCAGGCTCTGACTCTCTGTTGGTATCTTTTATTTATTTGTCTTTCAGGACACCATTTGACATAAAGGTGTTTTGTTTACAGGTGGGCACTTGGTAACAGTATGGGAATGGGTGGTTGGTCCTTCATTTTTGCTCTGGGGTCAAGGCACCTACATGCACCTACAAGGCACCTACTCTCCTCTGACTCCCATTGTGCTTCCTGTTTGCCCTCCCTGTCGGATGTAAGTTCTTACAAGTAGGTCCCTCTTTCCTCCTGTCTCTTTCTACCTATCTACCTGATCTCTCTCCCTCCCTCCTCTCTAGGGTGTCTGCCTGCCTCTCTGCCATCTCCTCCTGGATGTCCTCTAAATTTCTCAAACTTAATCTCGCTAAAACCAAAATTGTTGTCTTTCCTCCCACTCAAAGCTTATTTATCTGAATAGTCTTAATTCAAATGCCTCCCCCTCCGACCTTTCTATCACAGTTCACAACTCCTCTTATTCCCCTGTTCCCCAACTTTGCTGCCTCGGTGTCATCCTTGACTCCTCTCCCTTCTTTGCCCCCACATTCTCTCTCTTGCCAAATCCTGCCGCTTCCAGCTGCGCAACATCGCACGCATTCGGCCCTTCCTCTCCCAAGATGCCACTAAAGCTCTTGTTCACTCTCTTATTATCTCCCACTTGGACTACTGCAACCTCCTCCTTACTGGCCATCCCCGCTCTCATCTCGCTCCCCTTCGCTCCGTACTCAATGAAGCCGCTCGGCTCATCTTCCTTTCTCGCCGCTCCTCTTCTGTCTCCCCCCTCTACCAAACCCTTCACTGGCTCCCCTTCCCCTACAGAATCCTGTTCAAGCTCCTCACACTTACATTCAAGGCCCTCTCCAACTCCACTGCTCCCTACATCTCCAACCTCATCTCCAATCAAGCTCCATCCCGCCCTCTGCGTTCGGCCAATGACCGTCGCCCATCCTGGTTACCTCCTCCCACGCTCTTATCCAAGAGTTCTCCCGCGCTGCCCCCCTGCACTGGAACCAGCTCCCCCACTCCATCACAACATCCCCCAATTTGTCCAGCTTCAAACGGGCTTTAAAAACCCACCTTTTCTTAAAAGCCTTCCAGTCTCCCACTTAACTACCCTCCTTCCAATCTCCCACTTACCTCCCCCCTTGTCGTTCTCCTCTTCTCCCCTCTTCCCCTTCCCCGTCTCAGCCTCCGTTCTCCCCCTTTCCTCCTCCAACCCTTGTGTCTCTGTCCGTCCAACCGTCCCCTTAGATTGTACGCTCCTTCGAGCAGGGCCACCTCTCCTCCTGTTCTCCACCACTTATAACTCTGCTCTACAGCTACTCAGCCTCTTCCGTGAGGTCCTTCTGCCCTTCTAACCCCTCTTTCTACTCTTTCTACCCCGCTGGGGCTCTCACCTGTCATCTAGCTGTACTTTGAGCTGCCGAGTTACTGTGCTTTTTGTTAACTGTACCATGCTGTCTCACCCTGTACTGTGATTCTGACTGTCCCTGTACGACGCTACTGATACCTAGTGGCGCCCTATAAATAAAAATTAATAATAATAATAATACCTATTTTTCTCCTCCAACTCCACTGTGCAAGCTATGTTTGAAGATAATGAAGTACTGGTATTTTTGTTTATTGTTCTGTACTGTTTTACCCTGTATGGTCCACTTTCTGTTTTCTGTACAGCACTGCAGAAATCTTGTGACGCCCTATAAATAAAGATTAATAATAATAATAATACATGGCCCATAAGTGGTCTTCCATTCCGCTCCCTGTTGAGATTCATTGGCTGGGTAGGATGGGTTTGTGCTGGCCATATCTTTGTCAGGTTTGCTCACGAAGGATTGATTGAGATCCTGCTGTCTCAACTGATATTGGCTAGACTTCCCTAGAGGCGCGGAGTCTAACAAGATGGAAGGTATTCACCAGGGATTCCCACAAGGGAATTTGGGCTTCAGTGGCTTCCACTCTGCAGGTCGCGACCCTCCTGTCTCCCAGTGATACAGGTGGAGAACCGATCTAGGCAGCATAGAGAAATATACAGTTCAATGAAAGTTGAGTATACTGCAGGTGATGGGTCACGGCTGTATACCAGAGAGTAGTAACCATCAGCAAAGTTCAGTAGTGCAGACAGAATATACAATGAGCGTTGGTCCCAGCAAGTACCACTAAGGAGTGGAACATAGTACAAAGTTTAATGAAGTGTGAAATATACTGCAGGTGATGGGTCACAACTGTATACAGGAGAGTAGGAACCATCAGTAAAGTTCAGTGATGCAGACAGAATACATAATGAACATTAGTCACAGCAAGTACCACTGAGGAGTGGAACATAAATACAAAGTTCGATGAAGTTACTAAAGATGAACAGATCAGCGAAATCCAGATGTGCAGCAATGATGAGCCACAGCTTACCACAGGACTGTGAAACGAGTCAGCAGTAGTCAGCGGTGCAGACAAGTAGATAGCGGGCGTTGATCATAGCGATTACCACGGGTAAGTGGAACAAGGTCGCAGAGATCGGCGGAGTCCAGAGATACAGCAACGATGAGCCACAGCTTACCACAGAACTGTGAAATGAGTCAGCAGTAGTCAGCGGTGCAGACAAGTAGATAGCGGGCGTTGATCATAGCAATTACCACTGGTAGGTGGAACAGGTGCACAGAGATCAGCGGAGTCCAGAGATACAGCAACGATGAGCCACAGCTTACCACAGGGATGTGGAACGAGTCAGCAGTAGTCCGCGGTGCAGACAGAGTAGATAGCGGGCGTTGATCATAGCAATTACCACTGGTAGGTGGAACAGGTGCACAGAGATCAGTGGAGTCCAGAGATACAGCAATGATGAGCCACAGCTTACCACAGGATTGTGGAACAAGTCAGCAGTAGTCAGCGGTGCAGACAAAGTACTAACAGCAGAGGTATCTGAACCAGGCCAGGTGTAGACTTGAAGAACCAGCAATGAATAGGTGAAAGGAGGAGCCTTATAAAGGAGGGCTGACCAATGGCAGAACTGACTAAAACAGGGGTGAAGAAATCATAGGTGCAAACCGTGGCTGGAAGCCTGTACTAAGAAGAGAGATTTAAAGTGATAGTCAGTGTTTAGAGGCTCGGGTAGAGATACCTGGAGAGTGGATTGTGACAATCTTATGATCATGTTGGTCTCAGATTTTGGCACTCCAGGACCTCCATTGAGTTGCTGATTAAAATCAGGCTGGATGTTATAGAGATCAAAATTAGTTGGCCAGCTGTAAATTGTGCTGGTCTGTTGTGCCTAGGATCTGCTGAACTGTAAAGTTGGTCAATCCGGTATTAGCCAGATTCTACAAAAACTTAATAGGCCCACTGGCATTTCAGTTAATAAGCTGCGGAGGAGTGGTAATTGAACACCCCTTGATTCCAGTGGACCCAGTCATTCTTTCAGGCACGATAAGGTTTACCTTCCAAGTGAGGGGGTAATATTCATGCCCCCATTATGAGGAGTCTGCTGACAAAACTTAATAAGGCCACTGACCATGTCGTTAGGGCATTATGGTAATTAAACATCCCTGTTTACAGCGGACCAGGCTTGCTTGTTCAGACTAGCTGGGGTGCATCTACAGACAAGTGGTTGTGGATTTTCATTAAATTGGAAACTGGGGAGTTTGGTCAGGTCACTTGATGGTGGGCTTTATGTTCTTTAAAGGAACACAGTGCTGACAGGATAGCATAGCGGTCAGTGACTGATACAAGGTGAGTTCGCTGATTGGCCGCAGGTTACTTCCACCTTCGATGTACATATGGCTCTTGTGAGTCCAGAGTGGGCGTTTGTTTCCCTGATGCTGGATTAAGCGCCGTTAATTCAGTAAGAGATGATATCCTTGGTTTAATGCATTCCGGGTCACTTGACCATAGACACATTTTGTATTAGTCTGTTTAGCTGAACTCGCATTTAGCTTTCGCCACCATTTCAATATAATAAAAACTGTAACCATATTTGCCAAATTGTCCGTGTGTTTGTTTCATTATTAGAGTAATAATTTTAAAGTGTAAAAGAGGTTCATTGTGCAGTGGAAAGAAGCATCAACATTATCCAGTTTAACATTTTCCAAATACATTATGTAAACATAATAGAATGGTTTTTTTTATATTTATATGTATTGCATTGTATATTTGTACATATTTTGTTTACAATGGTATAAACAATAATTAACCAATGGTATGCTGGTAGTAATTAAATATTCAAGATCTGGGGGTAAATGTATCATACTCCGGTTTCTACAACTCGCGGGAGTTCAGCAAGATGACAGCTAATATTTAAAGCGGCGCTGCCTTGTAAAGGGAAACTTGCCTTTACAAGGCAGCGCCGCTTTAAATTTTAGCTGTCATCTCGCCGAACTCCCGCGAGTTGAAGAAACCGGAGTATGATACATTTACCCCCTGGTGTTGATAAATGGCTTGTTGAATAAAACAACAGATCAATAAAGGGAATAAATATCAATATAATATAATATTGAAATATATATAAAGATAAAAATGCAGTTTTTACTGTAATCAAAATATTTCTTATTGTTAAACAAATCATATAAAAACATAAATACTTAAACATATTTAAAAGGAACACAGTTGTTAAATGAAACATGATAATCACATTAAAGAGAATTGGATATAAAAAGGAAAATACATTCAAAACGAACATACAATTGAAATGTATTTATATGGGTTATATAATGGATTTTAGTACAAGTAATATTCATAGGATTATTAAAAAAAAATTATATATCTATTGTGGCAAGAGCACACTTCTGGTGAAACACACGCAAACAACTTCTTGCTTTTTACTTTGTTTTAATGTCAGGATGGTAAAGTATTTGACACCATAAAGATAACACATAGTTTTTTGTAACCCTAAGCACTAAATAAACAGAGACCAGCTGTCTAGCCACCAGCCAGCTTCTCTAGCATCGGTCACCCTGAACAGTGAAACAAACAAGTTTTTATACTGGACACTCCTTCCACAGTCCTAGCTTGATGAGCAGGTTACACTCCCACCTTCCCTTTAAAAATGAACTCTTATCAGCTGCTCTATTTGCTCTGACTACAGACACACCTCGTCAACCTACTGTGGGAAAAGACACTTCTAAACAATGTAAGTTAGATCAGACTCTATACCTTTATTTTGTCACACATATATCCTCCTATTTATTTTTAAGCTAGGTGCACTGTTACACAAATGTGTTACTCTGCTTGCATCCTTTCTCTGCAGATTGCTAGCTAAATGCATACCTTTGTTACCTATCCCTCCTACTAGCGTCACCAAGTAGAGGGATGCGGACATCGCAAGAAGCGCAAATTTTAGTGACAATGCATCTACATTTTTATGCAGAATACTGGGTCTACTGAGAGAGGTTGAAAGGTTGCAGTGCCAAGAACTAGTGGTTTACCTTGACATTTACCTCCCAGTTGTTCTGCATCAACCACAATGGTGCACAGTCTGTTATTGATGTGAATTATCTGGCTAGAAGATAATAGCAGAGAGCTTCTGTTACCTATTTTATGGCAAGATATTCCTCCTCCACGGTGGCATATTTTTGTTCCCTTGGAAATAACTTCTGACTTAAATACAGGACAGGGTTTTCTATACCATCCTTCTCCTGCGGCAATACTGCACCTAAGCCAACATTGTAGGTATCAGTTTGAAGGAAGAACCTTCGGGTAAAGTCTGGTGCTTGTAGACCTGGAGAGGAACAGAGGGCTAAGTGAAGATCTGACAAATCAACTTCTGCAGAGTCAGACCTGGCTAATCTATCTGTACAACTTTTTTTACACAAGTTGGTAAGTTGAGCAGCTATAGTGGCAAAATGGCTTACGAATCACCTCTAGTAACCTACTAAGCCTAGGAAGGTTTTTAACTGTGATTTCTTTTCTCGTCTTGGCCAATTTTTGACTGCCTCCACTTTATCTAGTTGGGGATATACTTGCGCTCGTCCAACAATGTACCCCATATACTTGGCTTCTCTCATGGCTATGGCACATTTTTCTAGATTAGCTGTTAGTCTTGCAGACCTTAATGAAGCTAAGACTGCCTTGACTGGCCAGATGTGATTTCCAGTCAGGGGGTATAAAGCACTATATTGTCTAAATAAGCAGCTGCATAAGCTGTATGGGGCTGTAGCAACTTATTCATGACCCTTTGGAAGGTGGCAGGTGCCCTGTGCAACCCAAAGGGTAGGACTTTATATTGGAAGAGACCATCGGGGTTGGAAAATGCGGTCTTTGGATTGGCTGAGAATGTAAGGGGAACTTGCTGTTACCCCTTGGTTAAGTCAAGAGTAGTTAGATTGTTACTGCCTAATAGATTTTCTACCAGTTCGTCCATATGTGGCAGTGGGTAGACATCGAACTGGGATACACTGTTTAACCTCCTAAAGTCATTGCAGAATGTAATACACCCATTGTGCTTCGGAACTAGCATAAAAAAGCTGTTCCACTCACTATTGGATTCCTCATTTATGTCCAGCTGGACCATCTTCTCAGTTTCCTTTTTCACGTCAACCTGTCTGGCTTCTGGAATGCGGTAAAGCTTCTGCTTTATGACAACTCCTGGTGACAATGTAATGTTAAATTAAGGTAGTGTGCCCAGGAATCGAAGAGAAGACATCCCTGTTCCTGCATATCATTTCCTCAGTCTGTTGTTTCTGCTTAATAGACAAATCAGGCTCTTCAGACTTTTCAATGCCAGTAATCACTACCCGAGAAGAGTTGTCCTCATCATACTAAGGTTTAAGGAGATTGACATGATATATTTGCACCTCCCTTCTCCTCCCCAACTGACAGACCCTGTAATTGACAGGACAGACAGCCTCTTCTAGGATTTCATATGGACCTTGCCAGTGGGTGAAAGTTTGCTTTCCTGGGTTGGAACCAGGACTAGGACCATCTCCCCAGGCTTGAAAGATCGAACTACAGCACTTTTATCATAACTTCTCTTCTATCATTCCTGAGCCTCTTTTACATGCTGTTGTACAATGGGCCATATGTTTCCTAGCCTCTCATGCATTTGGGACACAAATTGTACCAGATTTGGCTTCCACGGGCCTTGCTGCTCCCATCCTTCCTTTAACATATCCAAGATACCCCTGGGTTGTCTCCACAAAAATATTTCAAAAGGAATAAACCTTATTCATGGCAAACATCAAATAGGGAATAAACATGTCCAATCTTTTTTCCCTGTGTCACAGATATTCTGAGCTTATACTTTAAGCCGTCCATTTGTGGATGGTACAAGGAGGTGTGAAGAGCCATCACCCCTAACAACTGGCACATGTCCTTCATCAGCTTGGACATGAATGGGGTGCCCTAGCCTGTTAGAATTTCCTTGGTTATTCCCAAGCATGTGAACATCAATACAAGTTCTTTAGCTATGTTGCTGGACTTTATGTTCCATAGGGGAACTGCCACTGGATATCTGGTTGCATAGTAAAGTACCACTAGTATATTGGACCCAAAAGCGGTTTTCCCCAGCAGCCCCACAAGGTCTATGGCTATCCGTTCAAAGATAACTTGCACTATTGGCATCTAGATGAAAGGTGCCCTGTACATGGAGTTGGGCCAGGGTCTCTGACAAATGGGACAGGACCAGTAATACCTTTTCACTGCCACGTGTTCACCGGGCCAATAAAACCTCAGCAGAACTCGTTCTTGTTTTTATCCTTCTCCAGGTGTCCCCCATGGACATGTGTATGTGCTGCTTTTAACACTAGTGGTACATGGGTCAGAGGAACCATTAACTGTTCTACTTTTACCCCCTGTACAATAGCAACTGCTTGTTAGGGCACATTTGGCAGGGGCTTCAGTGAAAACATCTCAACTTGCTAAACAAAACATAATTTGCAAAGGGCAACAGTGCCGAACCACAGACTCCAGTTTAATTAAAAATGGTCCAACGAGAACTCAGAGCAGAATATCATAGTCGGTTTACAGTGTGTAACCTGGCAATGTGCATTTGCAAGTTCAGTGGTGCAAACAACACAGGCAATGAACTAACAAGCAGTGGATGAAGGCAATAAGGTTAGACACTCCAAAAACATACTAGTAGGTTAATTGGCTGCTATCAAAATAGACCTTAGTCTCTCTCTCTCTCTGTCTGTCTGTCTGTGTGTGTATGTTAGGGAATTTAGATTGTAAGCTCCAATGGGGCAGGGACTGATGTGAATGAGTTCTCTGTACAGCGCTGCGGAATCAGTGGCGCTATATAAATAATTGGTGATGATGATGATGATGATGACAATTCATCCTTCACCATATTCTCGACAAACATATAAGTGCATGTTTGTCATCAACCTAACTAAGTCTGCAGCACGGCACTGATGTTATCCATATGTTATGGCCTTCTCAGTCACTAGATCTGAACCAAATCAAGCATTTATGGAACATGCTAAAATAACAAAGGAGACCACCACCAAGCAGGCATCAGTTGAATGAATTTGGAAGAATGGTGCTGCATCTTTCCTGCAAAATTCCAGACGTTGGTAGACCTTGAGTTACACTTCTACTTTGCTGGGTAGACCATCATGGAGCACTGGTGTAAAAATACATTTTTCTACACCGACTAGACATCACATTATTATATATTTTGCTCCATTTGCTCAGCTAAATGGGCTCAGGCTACCTAAGTTGTAGACAGCAGGTAATTACTAAAAACATACTTAACGATTGTTTGCACTAAAATTATCAGACCAGTGAAGTTCAGGGTTTATTTATCATTAGAAATCCAATTGCAGCGATAAGAATGAATTTTTATTAGCACTATTCTCGACAATAGAAAAATCAGTCATCACCACAATTTAACAAAAAAATGTCGCTGAGGCAGCTGAGCAATAATCAGTTGCTTAGATAGTTGCTCCAGTAATACTGACCCAGAGCAGTAATGATTATCTTATGGCTTTGCTGGGCCAGTCTCAGTAGTTGTGTACATGCGAGACCCGTCTTGGCAGCCTCATGCCCAGTTCAACTGATAAAAAGAAAATACTGTGTAAAAGTAGATAAGATTTTATATTTAAAATGAAAACAATATATATTGATTTTTTTTATTTTGAGAATAAAGCATTTTTAAGCATTTTGATTTGTTATTACAATCCTGAGATGGCAGTAAGAGAACAGGTATTGTAGTGCCGCAAGTGTAGTGCGAATGTACGATGCTGTAAACACCTACAGTGTTTACAGCTACATAATTATTACGATACTGAACACAGCGACATGTAAAAAAGACCTACTTAGCTGTAAACAGACAAAGGTCAGATCCGATGCCAGGAGAGGGCAACAGTTCCAAATGACGTCACTTGCAACCGCGATTTTTTTTTTAAAGCAGAAATGCACGGACCAATTTCAAGATGGTAATGTTATTTGTATTCCTAACCCTATTCCGCAACCTAACTCTAACCCGCAGGCTAACCCTAACCCCAACCTGCTGCCTAATCCTAACCCTAACCCACTCCCTAACTCTAACCCGCTGCCTAACCCTAACCACTAACGTAAAGGTAGTACTTACATAGGTCCGTGCATTGCCGCTTTAAAACCTACAATGTCCAAGTCCTGGTTGAAAGTGACGTCATCTGGAAGTGTCGCCCTCTCCTGACATCGGATCTGGGCTGTGTCTATTTACAGATAAGTAGGTATTTTTTCCATATCACTGTGCTCAGTTTCGTAATAATTATGTAACTGTAAACACTGTAGGTATTTACAGTATCGTAAATACCATTACCACCGACTGCTGCAATACTTACAAAATGGGCTTCTTATGCAAGGCTTGGAGAAGCCTTTGGAACATCTTGCTTGTAAAAACATTGTTATGAGAGAAGAAATGGTAAAAAAAAACCTGTTACAACTAGGGATGAGCGCACTCGGATTTATGAAATCCGAGCCCACCCGAACGTTGCGGATCCGAGTCGGATCCGAGACAGATCCGGGTATTGGCGCCAAATTCAAAAGTGAAACTGAGGCTCTGACTCATAATCCCGTTGTCGGATCTCGCGATACTCGGATCCTATAAATTCCCCGCTAGTCGCCGCCATCTTCACTCGGGCATTGATCAGGGTAGAGGGAGGGTGTGTTAGGTTAGGTGGTCCTCTGTGCTGTTTAGTTCTGTGCTGTTTAGTTCTGTGCTGTTTAGTTCTGTGCTGTTTAGTTCTGTGCTGTTTAGTTCTGTGCTGTTTAGTTCTGTGCTGTGCTGTGCTGTGCTGTGCTGTGCTGTGCTGTGTTCTGCAGTATCAGTCCAGTGGTGCTGTGTGCTGTGCTCTGTCCTTCTGAGGTCAGTGGTGCTGCTGGGTCCTGTGCTGTGTCCTGTTCAGTCCAGTGGTGCTGTGTCCTGTGCTCTGTGCTTCTAAGGGCATAGTTATTTCCCCATTATTCCCAAGTTTTTAAAAAATAAAAAAAAAGTAAAAAAAAATAAAAATATATAATAATTATAACCAAATTTGCAAAACCAATCCAGCAGTATAAGTCCATTGGTACTGAATTATTTCCAAGTTCACACATTCTGCAGTATCAGTCCAGTGGTGCTGTGTCCTGTGCTCTGTCCTGCTGAGTTCCGTAGTGCTGCTGGGTCCTGTGCCGTGTCCTGTTCAGTCCAGTGGTGCTGTGTCCTGTGCTCTGTGCTTCTAAGGGCATAGTTATTTCCCCACTATTCCCAAGTTTTTTAAAAATAAAAAAAAAGTAAAAAAAAATAAAAAATTTAAAAAAAAAAAAATATATAATAATTATAACCAAATTTGCAAAACCAATCCAGCAGTATAAGTCCATTGGTACTGCAATATTACCAAGTTCACACATTCTGCAGTATCTTGTGCTACATATAATGGAGACCAAAAAATTGGAGGATAAAGTAGGGAAAGATCAAGACCCACTTCCTCCTAATGCTGAAGCTGCTGCCACTAGTCATGACATAGACGATGAAATGCCATCAACGTCGTCTTCCAAGCCCGATGCCCAATCTCGTAGTACCGGGCATGTAAAATCCAAAAAGCCCAAGTTAAGAAAAAGTAGCAAAAAGAGAAACTTTAAATCATCTGAGGAGAAACGTAAAGTTGCCAATATGCCATTTACGACACGGAGTGGCAAGGAACGGCTTAGGCCCTGGCCCGTGTTCATGACTAGTGGTTCAGCTTCACCCACGGATCTTAGCCCTCCTCCTCCTCCCCCCCCTACAAAAAATTGAAGAGAGTTATGCTGTCAGCAACAAAACAGCAAACAACTCTGCCTTCTAAAGAGAAATTATCACAAATCCCCAAGGCGAGTCCAAGGGTGTTGGTGGCCTGACCTTCCCATCACTGTACGGGAAGAGGTGGCTCGGGAGGAGGCTATTGATGATGTAGCTGGCGCTGTGGAGGAACTTGATGATGAGGATGGTGATGTGGTTATTGTAAATGAGGCACCAGGGGGGGAAACAGCTGATGTCCATGGGATGAAAAAGCCCATCGTCATGCCTGGTCAGAAGACCAAAAAATGCACCTCTTCGGTCTGGAGTTATTTTTATCCAAATCCAGACAACCAATGTATGGCCATATGTAGCTTATGTAAAGCTCAAATAAGCAGGGGTAAGGATCTTGCCCACCTAGGAACATCCTCCCTTATACGTCACCTGAATAACCTTCATAGTTCAGTGGTTAGTTCAGGAACTGGGGCTAGGACCCTCATCGGTACAGGGACACCTAAATCCCGTGGTCCAGTTGGATACACACCAGCAACACCCTCCTCGTCAACTTCCTCCACAATCTCCATCAGATTCAGTCCTGCAGCCCAAGTCAGCAGCCAGACTGAGTCCTCCTCAATACGGGATTCATCCGAGGAATCCTGCAGCGGTACGCCTACTACTGCCACTGCTGCTGTTGCTGCTGTTAGTCGGTCATCTTCCCAGAGGGGAAGTCGTAAGACCGCTAAGTCTTTCACAAAACAATTGACCGTCCAACAGTCGTTTGCCATGACCACAAAATACGATAGTAGTCACCTTATTGCAAAGCGTATAACTGCGGCTGTAACTGCAATGTTGGTGTTAGACGTGCGCCCGGTGTCCGCCATCAGTGGAGTGGGATTTAGAGGGTTGATGGAGGTATTGTGTCCCCGGTACCAAATCCCCTCGAGATTCCACTTCACTAGGCAGGCGATACCAAAAATGTACAGAGAAGTACGATCAAGTGTCCTCAGTGCTCTTAAAAATGCGGTTGTACCCACTGTCCACTTAACCACGGACATGTGGACAAGCGGTTCTGGGCAAACGAAGGACTATATGACTGTGACAGCCCACTGGGTAGATGCATCCCCTTCCGCAGCAACAGCAACAGCTGCATCAGTAGCAGCATCTACAAAATGGCTGCTCATGCAAAGGCAGGCAACATTGTGCATTACAGGCTTTAATAAGAGGCACAACGCTGACAACATATTAGAGAAAATGAGGGAAATTATCTCCCAGTGGCTTACCCCACTTAGACTCTCATGGGGATTTGTGGTGTCAGACAATGCCAGTAACATTGTGCGGGCATTAAATATGGGCAATTTCCAGCACGTCCCATGTTTTGCCCACACCATTAATTTGGTGGTGCAGCATTACCTCAAGAGTGACAGGGGTGTGCAGGAGATGCTTGCGGTGGCGCGCAAAATTGCTGGACACTTTCGGCATTCAGCCAGTGCCTACCGCAGACTAGAGGCACATCAAAAAAGCATGAACCTGCCCTGCCATCACCTCAAACAAGAGGTTGTGACGCGCTGGAACTCCACCCTCTATATGCTGCAGAGGATGGAGGAGCAGCAAAAGGCCATTCAGGCCTACACAGCCACCTACGACATAGGCAAAGGAGTGGGGATGCGCCTCAGTCAAGCGCAGTGGAGACTGATTTCCGTGTTGTGCAAGGTTCTGCAGCCATTTGAACTTGCCACACGAGAAGTCAGTTCCGACACTGCCAGCTTGAGTCAGGTCATTCCCCTGATCAGGCTGTTGCAGAAGCAGCTGGAGAAAGTGAGGGAGGAGCTGGTAAGCCATTGCGATTACACCAAGCATGTAGCTCTTGTGGATGTAGCCCTTCGTACGCTTTGCCAGGATCCGACGGTGGTCACTCTTTTAAAGTCAGAGGAATACATTCTGGCCACCGTGCTCGATCCTCGGTTTAAAGCGTATGTTGTGTCTCTGTTTCCGGCGGACACAAGTCTACAGCGGTGCAAAGACCTGCTGGTCAGGAGATTGTCCTCTGAAGAGGACCGTGACATGCCAACAGCTCCACCCTCATTTTCTTCCACATCTATGGCTGCGAGGAAAAAGCTCAGTTTTCCCAAAAGAGGCACTGGCGGGGATGCTGATAACATCTGGTCCGGACTGAAGGACCTGCCAACCATTGCAGACATGTCTACTCTCGCTGCATTGGATGCTGTCACAATAGAAAAAATTGTGGATGATTACTTTGCTGACACCATCCAAGTAGACATGTCAGACAGTCCATATTGTTACTGGCAGGAAAAAAAGGCAGTTTGGAAGCCCCTGTACAAACTGGCTCTATTTTACCTGAGTTGTCCCCCCTCCAGTGTGTACTCGGAAAGAGTTTTTAGTGCAGCGGGGAACCTGGTCAGTGAGCGGCGAAGGAGGTTGCTTCCTCACAACGTTGAAAAAATGATGTTTATAAAAATGAATAATCAATTCCTCAATGAAGTACAGCACTGCCCTCCAGATACTACAGAGGGACCTGTGGTTGTGGAGTCCAGCGGGGACGAATTGATAATGTGTGATGAGGAGGAAGTACACACTGTAGGGGGAGAGGAATCAGAGGTTGAGGATGAGGACGACATCTTGCCTCAGTAGAGCCTGTTTAGTCTGTACAGGGAGAGATGAATAGCTTTTTTGGTGTGGGGGCCCAAACAAACCAATCATTTCAGCCAAAGTTGTTTGGTAGGCCCTGTCGCTGAAATGATTGGTTTGTTAAAGTGTGCATGTCCTATTTCAACAACATAAGGGTGGGTGTGAGGGCCCAAGGACAATTCCATCTTGGAACTTTTTTTTTGGCATTATATGACCAATCAACAGTCGTTTGCCATGTTCAAAAAGTAAAACCAAATTTTAAAAAATTCAAGAAATTAAACCAAAAGTAAAATGCCGTGTCATAATTTAAAACAAGAGGTATTGACGTGCTCTAAAACTACTGTATTGTTGTTTATATTTTATAAACACTACACTTGAAAGCTTGAGTCTTTCAATAAAAAAGTAACTGTCCATTGCACGAATATTTGCAACAGGGACAATTTTAGGGTTAAGAAAGCCAACTAATAACACTTCGACGCTGTCTGTCTTTATAAACACTACACTTGGAAGTTGGAGGAGGTATTGTGGCCCCGGCACCAAATTTACTACCGGGGCCACTCCACTGTGCAGTCCATATTTAGGTGTATCAGATATTAAACAACGGTGACAGTTGATGCCCAATTTTTTAATTATATTGTGGCCTCGGTACCAAATTGTGTACCGGGGCCACCACACTACGCAGTCCAGATACTTGTTTGGTGGAATTCAGACCAGTTGAGGGTTTTATTATTATTATATTGTGTGGACCACTCTATCTATACCACACTACAACTCTATATACCACTCTATTTCATACTTTAATTCTATTTCATACTTTAATTCTATTTCATACTTTAATTCTATTTCATACTTTAATTCTATTTCATACTTTAATTCTATTACTAATTACCATAAAGAGGAACAAAATAAACCAATTTTACCAAAAGTATAATATGACTTAGACTTACAAACACTACACTTGAAAGATCGTGCCTTTAAATGAAAAAGTCAGTCTTCATTGCACGACTATGTGCAACAGGGACAGTTTTTTGCGTTTACAAAGTCAAACAATAACACTTTGACCCTGTCTGTCTGGGATCTCAATGACGAATTGTCTGTAGCATGTTTGGAGGAGGTATTGTGGCCCCGGTATCAAATTGGGTACCGGGGCCACCCCACTATGC
This sequence comes from Mixophyes fleayi, assembly GCF_038048845.1. Taxonomy (NCBI): domain Eukaryota; kingdom Metazoa; phylum Chordata; class Amphibia; order Anura; family Limnodynastidae; genus Mixophyes; species Mixophyes fleayi. The sequence continues at coordinate 297,669,899 of NC_134405.1, read as the reverse complement.
AGTCCAGATACTTGTTTGGTGGAATTCTGACACGTGGAGGGTTTTTTAATTATATTGTGGCCTCGGTACCAAATTGTGTACCGGGGCCACCACACTACGCAGTCAAGATAGATAGATGCGTATTGCGTATCATAGATAAAGTACATTCAGTGGTGTGGGGCAAATTGAAAAATATTCAAACTGCACTGACATTATCAAAATCAAGAGGTTGTCACACGCTAAAACTCCAACATGTATATGATGGAGAGGATGGAGGAGCAGCCGTATGTGTAGTGTAATGCAGATCTGTTGAAGGTTTTTTATATATTTTATTGTGGTGCCCAGTGCCCACTCCTCTACGCAGTCCAGGTACATTTATTGGTGCGAATCATAAAAGTTCAGGGTTTTTAATATATATTGTGGTGACCCACTCCTCTACGCAGTCCAGGTACAATTATTGGTGCGATTCATAAAAGTTCAGGGTTTTTAAGATATTGTGGTGACCCACTCCTCTACGCAGTCCAGGTACATTTATTGGTGCGATTCATAAAAGTTCAGGGTTTTTAAGATATTGTGGTGACCCACTCCTCTACGCAGTCCAGGTACATTTATTGGTGCGATTCATAAAAGTTCAGGGTTTTTAAGATATTGTGGTGACCCACTCCTCTACGCAGTCCAGGTACATTTATTGGTGCGATTCATAAAAGTTCGGGGTTTTTAAGATATTGTGGTGACCCACTCCTCTACGCAGTCCAGGTACATTTATTGGTGCGAATCAAACAAGTTGATGGTTTTCTTATTATATATATTGTGGTGACCCACTCCTCTACGCAGTCCAGGTACATTTATTGGTGCGATTCATAAAAGTTCGGGGTTTTTAAGATATTGTGGTGACCCACTCCTCTACGCAGTCCAGGTACATTTATTGGTGCGAATCATAAAAGTTCAGGGTTTTTAATATATATTGTGGTGACCCACTCCTCTACGCAGTCCAGGTACATTTATTGGTGCGAATCATAAAAGTTCAGGGTTTTTAATATATATTGTGGTGACCCACTCCTCTACGCAGTCCAGAAAGATACCTTGTTGCAACGTTTTGGACTAATAACTATATTGTGAGGTGTTCAGAATACACTGTAAATTAGTGGAAATGCTTGTTATTGAATGTTATTGAGGTTAATAATAGCCTAGGAGTGAAAATAAGCCCAAAAACTTGATTTTTAAACTTTTTATGTTTTTTTCAAAAAAAATCCGAATCCAAAACCTTAAATCCGAACCGAGACCTTTCGTCAAGTGTTTTGCGAGACAAATCCGAACCTCAAAAATAACGAAAATCCGGATCCAAAACACAAAACACGAGACCTCAAAAGTCGCCGGTGCACATCCCTAGTTACAACCCCAACACTAAGAGACACAGAAAATACATAAGCAAAGGCTAATTCGCCCTGCATTGTGACATTCTCCTGTTTGTGCCTTGTATATTTTAATGCACACACGTAGATCAGTGTGTTCCTATTGAGCTGACAGCTGATCATATTTTTGCTCCTTATGATAGGTTTACTTCATCAGGTAGGTTTGGGACTTCCATTGTCAGTGCAGGTTATTCGCAATAATTCACCTGATTCTGCACATCCATGCAAAAATTGGATGTGTTTTGCTACAATTAGGTGTATTTTATAGCGGATGGAGGAAGGTATAATTAAGTGGGCTGGTATATAATGTAATATTTAAACAACTGGATATATATGGCTGATATGTAATTGAGTTTTCACCTCTGACTTATGTATAATCATCAAGGCCATTGTGGCTCATGTATGATCATCTATGCACCTTTGGCTGGTATATAATCATGTGGACACCTCTGCTGTACAGTTAATATGATAGCTAGCTGATGCATAATCAAGTGAGCCCTTTTGGCAGATATGTAATCACATGCCATTTCTGCTGGCTGGTTTATATAGATATCATATGGTCATCTGCAGAGGTGTATTTATGTAAGTACCCTTACTGGTTGGTATATAATCACGTGAGTATCTCTGGTGGCTGGCATATACAGTAATTCTATGAGCACCCTTGATATATAATGGTATGGTCACCTCTGCTGGCTAGTGTATAATCATGTGGACACACATTCTGGGTGGTTTATAGGGATTTGTATAGATATTTGTATAGGTATTTTTGCCTGGAGGAAGCTCAGACAGCAAAACGTGCATTGACTTTTGCTGTCCGTGATTGCTCCACTACATAGGAATTTACCAACTTGATGGACTAATAGACATTTACATAAAACCATTTTTACTAGCAATAGACAATATCTATACTGCCCAAATCCAAAGTTAGTGACTGGATAGGTAGTTAACAATTCACCCCCGTCACCATTAAACCAGCTAATAAACAGTTTAACAGCTGTTATCTAAACTTAGAGTATAGTTGCTCACATTGCACTATAATCCTACTGAATGCTCTGATTTAGAACATTATACACAAAAGTAGGTTGTATTTGCACCACTTATTCATTTTTAATTTAATTACTTGGAAATGATTAATATCTAATTAATTTGTACTTAATTGAACAGACTGAATATTAAAGGAACATATACTATAGATATAACCTCCTAGTTAGTCAAAAACCTTGGAAATTTATTTTCCAGAGTGGGGTATATCAATTATTTCTATTGCAAGTGAATCAGTGGATAATCACAAATCCATCAAAGGACAGAAATAAAGAGATTGAAAATCACATTTAGCAATTTTTAAATCATGCTTTTTTTTTAATTGTCACTTACATATTTTGCTATTTTTTAAATAAGAAATTTAATTCATGCAACTAATAAAAATAATTTTTTTAATAATTAGAGAATGGTTTACATGATAAAACACACAATATATTTATAGGACTGTGAAATGCACCAACAGATTTCCAGTATTACTTTTCTTCTTTTCTTGTGAGATTATTTTCAGCTAGCTGGCAGCAACTCTATCTGATTTACACAATGTAGCTTTTCAGCTATCTAGAAGAGAATAAATAAATATGTGAAATATATTAAAGAGTCAAATAATTTATACTAGTGCGACATTTTTTCCTGAGATGGTGTATAAAAAAATCATATGGTCATCTCTGGCTGGTGTATAATTATGTGTAGCCACTTCTACTGGCTGATCTATATCATGCTGTGGGCACTCAGTCCGGTGTATATTTAAGTGAGCATCTGGCTGATACATAACCATGTGGACACCTCTGGCTGGTATTTAGTCAACTGGACACTTCTTTTCTCTAGTCAATACAGGAATGATTTTGGGACCTCTGGAAGGTGTATTATTATGGGGGCACCCTTGTTGACTGGTGTCATGTGGGTGTCTCCTCTGACCGTTACATAATCATGTGGACTCCTGCTAGCTGGTTTATATATACATTTTTGGCTGGTGTATAATAATTTGGACACCACTACTGGTTGATATACTGAAATCATCTGGCTATCTCTAGAGTATGTATAATAATGTGAGCAGTTCTGCTGTTTAGTGCATTATCCTATGACCACATTTGCTGATTGTGATATTAATCTGTGGGCCCCTCTGTCTGGTGTTTAATCATTTGGTTACCATTGACCCCTCGTTTAACAGTTGATAAAACGTGCCCTGCTACACTCAGACATGCAGTCTGACACACTGGAGCTTAGCACAAGGAAGATCAGTTTTGGGTGCTAAATGTGAATCCAAATACTATTGCATGACGGTTGTCTTCTGCTGTCTATGTCCACCACCGGAAGAATTGTTTGTAAAAGGATTAAATATCATACTAGGTCTGACAACAGTTGGGCCAGTTGCCATCTATTGTAGAAGGGGAATAGGAAGCCACCAGAGTGGTGTTGTACATTACCAATATATAGTGGGTGTCAACCCATCAAGCTACATATAGAAAACAAACATTCAATAGAGGTTATTACTAAACCATAAAATGCACCACTTCACTAAAGCAATTAAATCCATCTACTCTATATCATGCAATTTCCATTAAAGATGTAAACAGTGTAACCATAATGCAGAAGAGCAAGAACTGATTAATACTGACATCTGCAAGGTAAAACATGGAACGGATATAGTAACTGAGTGTAGGAATGACCAGGGCTATTTCTGAGTGATGGCTCAGTAATTGCCCATTAGTGTTTCATGGTCGTGAATCTTAAAAGTGCTCAGAAAGCACAGCAGAATGGAAAGCAGCAATGTGGGATCATTGAGTAATGGACATGAGCAAATCAGTGGACTACAATGCAAAAATATTGCATAGAGGCAGACCCAGAAAAGGTAACTCAGTGCTCCCATACAGTCAACAACACAAACTGTACCCAAGGCAGGTGATTCCCTTCCTCTAATTTGTCCCAACTCTGTGCAGGGCTGAGGGTTTATTTTACCTAAGTCAAGATGTGTTGTTTGGGTGTGCATCGGCTCGTAATTTGGAGAACACATGCTTATTGTACATGGCTTATATTAGATCACCCTTTACCTCCACCATCATGCATCTCTGGGCGACAATGTGGATATGTACAACTCTCCATAGGCGTAGGTACTTGGAGGATTTGGGGGATATTTTATTGCGTGTGCAGAGCAAAACCACGCAATTTACTTTACGTTCAGCTCTGCATCAACCCCTGCATGAGTACCATCTATTCTACATGAACTTCCTGTTTGTGCCATGTAAGGATTGTTTTAATGACCACACATAGATTGTTGTATCTATTTGGCCCTGGAAGCTGACTATATTTTTGTGCCTTATAATAGGTTTAGCTAATGAGGCAGACTTGGCCGTATAAATCTGAATGTAACATATCTGCAAAAATGCACCTTGTTCTGCACCTCCATCCAAAGATTGGATGAGTTTTATTCATCTATGGGGTAAATTTATCAAGCTGTGGGCTTCAAAAAGTGGAGATGTTGCCTATAACAACCAATAAGATTCTAGTTATCATTTCTTTAGTACATTCTAGAAAATGACAGTTAGAATTTGATTGGTTGTTATAGGGAATATCTCCACTTTTTCAAGCCCACAGCTTGAAAAAATGTACCCATAAGTGTATTTTAGAGGTGAGGAGATTTTTGGGTATCGATAAACCAATGTCAATAAAGCTAAAATGTAAAATTGTGACAATTGAATTAATGGAAGTCCTAGGGTTAGATTTACTAAAGGGCAGTTTTTCTGTGATTTTTCCATCGATTTTGAAACCACAAATTTACTAATGTCCAAACCGCCATTAAAATGGCCAGAAATGACTTTGTTCAAAACCACCACTTTACAAACCGCAGCGCTGTACAGAGAACTCACTCACATCATTCCCTGCCCCATTGAAGCTTACAGTCTAAATTCCCTAACATACACACACAGACAGACAGAGACAGACTAGGGTCAATTTGAATGCAGCCAATTAACCTACTAGTACATTTTTGGGAGTATGTGGGAGGAAACCGGAGCACCCGGAGGAAACCCACGCAAACATGGGGAGTAAATACAAACTCCACACAGAAAAGGCCATGATATATTATATATTTAACCTCATGACATTAAGAACTGTAATTCTCCCCACCCTCCTTAATATATATACATATAAATGAACAATTGAATTTGATGCATTATTTGACAAAATGGACAGCAGTAAACCTTGTTAATGTTTGAAAGATTTAATATGGGGGATTTTAATAATAAGGCAAATAATTGGGATCCGCCTATTTCAATGCTGAAAATATGCATAAACCACTCTGGGCCTGATTCATTAAGGAAAGTTAAGCAAATAATTGAGTAAGGTTTCTTACTTAAGTTTTCTGAACAAAACCATGTTGCAATGCAAGGGGTGCAGATTAGTTTTGCACATTAATATTTTGCACATAAGGAACATACTGTCTGTTTTTTCATGTAGCACAGAAATACTTGATAGCTTATTTGTACACTGAAATTTTAAATTGATGTAGGACATGCCCTACCCCAAATATAAATCTACCATCACATTTTAAATTTATCTCCCCTTCCAATGCAACATGGTTTGGCCTTACTTACTTTTGCTTAACTTTCCTTAATGATTTAGTCCCAATGTCAATAGATATGCCTTGATGTTTCTCAGTATTGACATATCTTTCATGATTTTGGAACAAGGTTAGAAATGTTGACATTTTGCACATCTACCCTCAAGGCTTCCATGAGGTTGGTACAAAGGATAGAGATGTAAGGGCCCCAGACATACTAGGGGGCTATCATGACTGGTCTGCCCCATATCCTTTTTTATTTGTTTACTTTTATCCTGTGATAGAAAAGTCTTCTTGACTCGATGCGGCAGCTCCCAGTCACTGATAGGCTGATAGTTCACTATGTGGTGACCTCTTCACCAGTCTCTTAGTGATTGGGAGCTGCGTCATAGAGTCCTGGCGAGTGTCCACGGGTCTGTGGGGTCCCACCTACCCTTCCTCTTCCCTGCATGTGCCACCGAACTGCTCAAACAGGGGTGGCAATGGGGATACCCAGGCAATGTAGATTTGATACAATGGGTGTTGCAAGGTCACTTTTTATGGCATCCTGACCCATATCATCCATAGCTGGCTGTGCTACCTGAAATTCAATTCAATATAGGAGTTCCTCAATTTGTACGATGACACGGGTATTTCTTCTCCACCCACACTGTACAGCACTGGGATTCGCTTTCTTCAGGTGATACAATCAATACATTCTGTTCTTAGTATATCAATAGTGACTGGTATTTTGTAGGTCACCACAGTGGTAGATAGCGCAGCAACTCCATGCGTCCAACAGTTGGGCAGGAGGAAGAGGATTGTTTCTATGTAGGTACAGCTTCTCTGCTAAAATAGGGGCAGCGGGTCACTTTGTTCCCTACGAGGAATGACTTGGTTTGCCGGTCTTAAGTTGTCCCTGAGTTTGCCTTTATGCGTCCAAATACAGCAGAAGCATTGTTGGTGCATTGTGATGAGTCCCACTCATAGCATTCCTCTTTACAGTTGCTTTTAAGGAAATCCTAGGCTTCAGGGGTTTGGATGACGTGCTGTTGGGCAAGCACTGCTTTTGATTGGTGCAGCCACGTCTGCAGCTGTTGATGGTACGGAAATGCAATGCATTCACCAGTTAGGCAGGTGTTGTTTTTATGTATGTGCGGCTTGCCTGCTATCCTGCATTTCTGGTCTTCCTTTTTTTTGCTCTTTCTGCCTTTGGGTGACACAGGTCTGTGGTTGCTTGTTGCTTTTGGAAGCAAGGGCGCAAAGGGATTTTGCCTAACCTTTTTCTCTACAAGTAGGCCTGATTGGCTGTTGAGTGCCACAAGGTTTTAGGGTTTTACCTTCACTTCTGTCTCCTGTTCATTGTCTCTTGTTTCTCTTCTCTGGTTTCTTTCTTCCCCCTCTTTTCCCTTTCCTTTTACCTGCTGTTTTTTGGGTTTTGTCTCCTGTCATACCTAACTGCCTTCCTGTGTGGTGCTGACCTGGCGTTGATACATTCCTTATGGTCTGACTTGGTCTTCTGCTGGTGCAATGTAGGTTCCTGGGCGATATGGAGGTCTTTTACCATTAGGGGTGTTTTAAAATGTGTGGTGAAAAGTTAATTCAGATGGCCAGGTTTGGACGCCCCCCCACCTTTTTCAGGGTTGATTGATCGAGTATCTTTCACTTAAATCCCATTGGGCTCACCTTTATCGTCGGATGGGGTTCATTTGCCCAATGAGGGTTTGGCTCTGTTTATGAGGAAGATTCATAGGAGTTTGGTTACTGTAGGTTTAGGTATGGTGACAGGCCTTGGTTCATGAGGAAACAATGAGTACACTGGGCAGTCAGCGGGCAAGGTTGGTGGGGCGCACATTATTTGTATTGAGGAACTTGAAATCATGTCCCCTTAAAGAGTTGGCTTAGGTTTGGTGCAAGTACCGCCCCTGGGGGCAGGCTTGTGGGTTGCATTAGCCCAGAAAGGTTTGCAGGTTCTGGAATAATTGTCCCTGTCTAAAGATAAATGATAAATGCACAGTCAGGTAAAAGTGGTGTACAGGTTAATGATGTTCAGAGGGTAAGTGACCTGCGATTGGACAACCGGATTGGGTTTGGGCTGGTCTGCTTACAGTGTTCTCCCACCGCCATACAGTGTTTTTATTGGGTTAAATAAACAAGTTACGTGTGGTGTCCCTTATTTATGTTAGAGTGTTTAGAATAAGAGTAAGGTGGTAATAGTTATGCACTTTTTATAACAGATGGTGCAACACATTTTATTGTCTTTGTATTAATAAATTGCTGTGTAGGTCCACTTTAAAAATACATTTTACAATTCCCAGTGCTTATATAAGCACACCAGAAATAATAACAGCAACAATATTAATACTAATTAAGCCAAAGTTATCATGCACAGTGTATATAATAATATACAACTTAAAGGCCCTTCTTGTTAACTGAATTAATTTATTTTAATTACACCTTGAAATAGACACATAAGACAGGGTTGTGTTCATTTAGCATATCTGTGCATACAAGGAAGCTGAGATTATTTTGTGATCATTACTATTCTTTTCAATCATTCTGTACAATGATCACAGATTGGACATGTTCTGCTGAGTTAGAAAAGATGCCCAAGCAATGCTTAATCAGAGCACTTTCCTTATTAGAATAACTAATACTGAAGGCACTGGTTTCAATCTGCATATTCAATAAAGCTGGAATGTCACCTTGTACTGATTGATTTTTAAATATTCTATGCGTTTAGCACCATGGCTACTCCGGCATGATAACATCTTTACAGTTTAAGCCAAGAGGACAAGATGACAGTGGAAGGAATACGCATCGCATAACAATTTCAGTTGTTGCTAACTTTTACTGTAGTATCCTCACAGCCTAGCTAGCCATTCTTCTAATAGAACCAAGCTGTTGAAACTACATGTTTCTCGCTGATGTCATAAACAATAAGTCATACATATGGAGGTATACCAGTGCTCTTCCAGAGCTGCATTATATCTGATGTCAAGCAACCCAGAATATCAACCTAAATCTTTAATTGCCAATTTAATTTTTTTAATATTAGGTGAATGACGTTGTGTATCGGGGAAGAATAGGGATCCACATTGGTGGCTGACTCCCCTGACATTGAGGGTGAAGTGCTGGGAGTTCTGCTTCTTCCTTTTAAACAGGGCCCAATTAGACTTGAAATAAATTTTCAAAACTGTTCAATGAAATATTTGTCTCATTTTGATTTTAGTCATACATTTTTGCATATTTTGGCGGCAGAAGTGTTCTCAGTCCTGTCCCAACCTCGGCGATATATTTGTTAGATTGCACCAAAATAAGTTCCTACTTTTCGCTGGACTAAGAGGACTAGATCACTTTTCACTGTTTAATATCCGTTATCTTTAAACCATCCAGAATTACTTATTGGTTTGCACATGCAGTTCCACTTTGTAAACAGTATATATAAATATATATAATAATATAAAATTTATATCTACTTTCCCCCAACCTCAGAATACTATACTTATTTTCTAAGGGCTGGGCAATAGCCCCATTCATATTAAAAAGTTGCAGGCTGAATAAAAAAATGTATTGTAGTAATTCTTTTTTTTTAGTCTATTCTTTCTGTTAATGCCATCTGAAGAGGGCGGTAACAGAACAGGTATCATTTGAGTGGAGAGAAGCACAGAATAAATAAAAAAGGGGTGAGAAACAGTATAAATAAAAAAGGGGAGAGAAACATAGAATAAATAAAAAAGTGGAGAGAAGCACAGAATAAATAAAAAAGGGGAGAGAAGCACAGAATAAATAAAAAAGGGGAGAGAAGCACAGAATAAATACAAAAGGGGAGAGAAACAGTATAAATAAAAAAGGGGAGAGAAACATAGAATAAATAAAAAAGTGGAGAGAAGCACAGAATAAATAAAAAAGGGGAGAGAAGCACAGAATAAATACAAAAGGGGAGAGAAACAGTATAAATAAAAAAGGGGAGAGAAACATAGAATAAATAAAAAAGGGGAGAGAAGCACAGAGTTAAAAAAAAAAAAGGGGGAGAGGCACATTTAATAGTGGGGACTATTAATTTAAGATGGGGTGGTTTGGGGGCTATTGAATATGGGGTGAGTTTAGGGAGAATGAGGTCTATTTATTAAATGTGACTATGAATTTATTAATGGCAGTGATGGTTGCGGGAAATAGGTATTGCTGGGGCTGTTTGCAGGAAGGGAAATAGGTTTATTTATTAAATGTGAATACTATTATTTTAATGTTGGGGCTGGAGGAAGGCCTAATTATTAATCGTGGGTGCTATTGATTTAACGCCGGGTCTGGCTGTAATTTTCTAAATGTAGCCATTTTTTTCCCCAAATAGGTCCTCCAACATTTCAGGATCCGGACAAGCCGAACCTAAAGAAAGCAGCAGTCACAGGTGGTGAAAGTGAGAAGAACAGGTAGGAGAGCAGCAGAGTGTGTGAAATATTGTGATTCTAGTAGGGACAATGGGAATTTTTGGTGAGTGTCGTGCCCAATGTAAGGTGCAGGCCAAGACTGAACTCTTTGTGTACACACTGCATTCTTTGTATACTACACTGTGGTGCTAGATGTCTTAAAATTCAGTAGTGCTGGGACATATGTGACGCTCTGGTGAATTCAGGATCTAGTGCTAGCCACGTCCCAACGGTGCATTGCCACACCCCAAATGTATGACCACACACCCCCAAAAAAATTTGCACCGGCTTTAGGCTAGCCACGCCCCCAATGGTGCATTGTCACGCCCCTGAATGTATGACCAAAGGCTAAAAAATTTTGAGGGCTTACTCGACTATGAGGGGGGCCCCATGAATTTGTTGTACCCAGGCCCTGAATTCCTCTTGGCAGCCCTGCCTACATCACTAAGGTAGTGGGCCCTGCTCTCTCTCTCACACAGAAATTCAGGTGGCCATAAGCATTGCTAGAATAATGCAAGAAAATCTGCTGGCATATATAGACTTATGACCACAAGTAGAAATGTTAGCGCCTGGGACAAGAAGGTGATGCCCCCAAACCCTTATTAATTCCCGGTGCCACCCTTCCCTTTCATATTTCCGTCCTGGGTGGCCACCCCTCTTACACAGCCCTAGTTACAACCTTGAGTATGATATTGGTACCTCTGCTTGTATACAGTCAATGCACTGTTTGTATAATATCTGCACCTTTGCTGTTAATAGCTATGTGGCACTGCTGGCATGGGGCTTCCACTGCTAAATAAAAAGATAAAGAGGCTACAATGTTATGCAGCCATACAATATGACTTTATAAAGAATACTATACAACATTTCACTCTAGATCTAAAATGAATATTATACAGTAATGCAGAATTATTCTATACTGAAATGTACATTGTGAAGAAACAAACTATAAAATTATGCAGTATTGGAGCAGAATACACCAGCAATGTGAAGAGAATTTAGGGAAGGTTTTGTTCTCAACAATGCAGTATATGTCTTTATAACAAATGTGAATACAGTGAATATGTGCAGCAAGTTCACACAAGCTGAAATATGTTTTATACATTGCAGAGGATGAATTTCCAAAACGCAAATGTAAATACCAAAAGAGCTCTTCATTTTCATAGGGTTTTTTTTAAAAAACATTTTTACACAAGATATGTTAGTTTTCAGCATATGTTAGGTTACTATAGAGTAACAGTGACATCTACAGTATATAAGCGATTCTGCAGCACATAATTCTTTGTTTTCATACCTGCAATACAATTGCATTTGTTTTTTGCAGAATTAGTAATAAAAGAGAAATCATGAAGTATTTACATTTTATTATTATGAAAATATTTAATACAAAAGTGCAAGTAGAAAACATGTGATGCGATTAGCTTTCATTTTCTGACTGCACTAGACTGCTAGAAGCTAATATCATAGCGGTGCCTATGGTTAGAGCGTCTCATTGTTTTAGTGCACCATGTTATTAAATAAGCCCCAAATAGTCCCAACTCACAAGCCTATCAAGACAGACTAAATCGTAAATCATAAATCACAAATCACCACAATCTGTCTACTTGAAACAATTCAGATTATGTGTTTCAAATACGTTGACAAGTGTAAGAAAGTTTGAGAACATGAGAACGAGACATTCAGCGGAGCAGGAATGGGGAGGGCGTTGATGTCCCTATTTTCTCATGCGGGGCTGGGGGCTCACTTCTGAGAAGTCCTGTGATTGGTTCTCTGATTGTTACAGGGCAGGGAGAGCACAGCTGGTGATACTGTTCTATGCTCACGCTTTCTCTGCCTAATGCTGCTTTTGATATTTGGCATGTTACCTGGATTTGACTGCTGCCTGTACTGACCTCAAGCTGTTCCTGGGATTACTCGGTGACCACTGCCTGTACTGTCCTTAACCTGTTACGGGGATTACTCTGTGACCACTGCCTGTACTGACCTTAACCTGTTACAGGGATTACTCTGTGACCGCTGCCAGTACTGACCTTAACCTGTTATGGGGATTACTCTGTGACCACTGCCTATACTGACCTTAACCTGTTACTGGGATTAGTCTGTGACCACTGTCTGTACTGACCTTAACCTGTTATGGGGATTACTCGGTGACCACTGCCTGTACTGACCTTAACCTGTTACGGGGATTACTCTGTGACCACTGCCTGTACTGACCTTAACCTGTTACGGGGATTACTCTGTGACCGCTGCCAGTACTGACCTTCACCTGTTATGGGGATTACTCTGTGACCACTGCCTATACTGACCTTAACCTGTTACGGGGATTACTCTGTGACCACTGCCTGTACTGACCTTATCCTGTTACGGGGATTACTCTGTGACTACTGCCTGTACTGACCTTATCCTGTTACGGGGATTACTCTGTGACCGCTGCCAGTACTGACCTTAACCTGTTACGGGGATTACTCTGTGACCGCTGCCAGTACTGACCTTAACCTGTTACTGGGATTAGTCTGTGACCACTGTCTGTACTGACCTTAACCTGTTACGGGGATTACTCGGTGACCACTGCTTGTACTGTCCTTCACCTGTTATGGGGATTACTCTGTGACCACTGCCTATACTGACCTTAACCTGTTACTGGGATTAGTCTGTGACCACTGCCTGTACTGACCTTAACCTGTTACGGGGATTACTCAGTGACCACTGCTTGTACTGTCCTTAACCTGTTATGGGGATTACTCTGTGACCACTGCCTGTACTGACCTTAACCTGTTACGGGGATTACTCTGTGACCACTGCCTCTACTGACCTTAACCTGTTACGGGGATTACTCTGTGACCGCTGCCAGTACTGACCTTAACCTGTTACGGGGATTACTCTGTGACCACTGCCTATACTGACCTTAACCTGTTACTGGGATTAGTCTGTGACCACTGTCTGTACTGACCTTAACCTGTTACGGGGATTACTCTGTGACCACTGCCTGTACTGACCTTAACCTGTTACGGGGATTACTCTGTGACCACTGCCTGTACTGACCTTAACCTTGAGTAAAATACATTCCCCCTCCTTTCCCAATGCCATGGCTTGTGGAGTAAGTATGGATGGCTTTTTGCTGTTCCTCCATCCGCAGAAACATATACAGGGTGGAATTCCACCTTGTCGCCACCTCTTGCTTCAGTTGGTATTAAATTGCTCCTCTAGCTGTTGCAATCTCCTACATGCTGTTGCCGAATGCTGGAAATGTCCAGATATTTTACGGGCAACAGACATCATCTCCTGCAAGTCCCTGTCATTTTTCAAAAAGCTCTGCAACAGCAAGTTTATTGTGTGAGCAAAACAGGGAATGTGATGGAATTCACCCAGCTGTAATGCTCTCACAATATTTGTGGTGTATTCAGAAATGACATATCCTGAGGAGAGTCCAAGCGGGATAAGCCATGTTGCAAAGACATCCCTTAGTTTTTGTAACAGATTGTCAGCTATATGCCTCTAAGTGAAGCCAGTAATACACAGAGTAGCCTGCCTCTGACAAATGTGACGTAGTTCGGTACATGCTGCTGCTGTTCCTGTTGGTTAAGGCGAATCACCAACTCAGTGGGCTGTCACAGTCATATAATCTTTAGTTTGTCCAGTTCTGCTTGTCCACATATCTGTGGTTAAGTGTACAGTGGGTAGAATGGCATTTTGTAGCACAATAATAACATTTTACGAACCTTCCTGTACAGGTGGGAAATAGCTTTTCTAGTAAAATGATGTTGTGATGGAATTTGGTAACAGGTACACAAGACCTCAATTAACTGTCTAAAACCAGCTTCATTAATAGTGGATACTGAACGCAGATCTAATACTAGCATAGTCGCCAAGGTGTCCGTGATCCGCCTTGCGACTGGGTGACAGCTTTCATACTTGCTTCCTCTTGCAAAGGATTGTTCAACAGTCAATTGTTCTAAACTACTAGTAGTCTTCTTCTTGGTCTGCTTCTGGGATTAAGACAGCTAACTTTGACACCTCTTTGTGTGTTACCTATATAACACATTAGAATGTGACTGCAGAATTACACCAAACCTGCCAGCACTAGTATTTCTATTTTTCTGCAATGAGAATTAGCAATGGAGCTTTCCTCTTTGTGTGTTACCTATATAGCACAGTAGAATGTGACTGCAGAATTACACCAACCTGCCAGCATTAGTATTTCTATTTTTCTGCAATGAGAATTAGCAATGGAGCTCTCCTATTTGTGTGTTACCTATATAACACAGTAGAATGTGACTGCAGAATTACACCAACCTGTCAGCATTAGTATTTCTATTTTTCTGCAATGAGAATTAGCAATGGAGCTCTCCTGAATGTCACTGTAGACTTTGTTATACACTGCTGCCCCCTCCTCTTTCAATTCTATCTATGTTACTGCCCTACACACTGTGCTACCCTTTCTGTGTCCCTCTTTTAAATGGCTCTAGATCGCCGTGGAGGGCGGTATTTATAGATTTCAAAACTCGCGAGATCGTAGATCCGAGATCCACCAACATATCGATGACGTTTTGCCTTGTTTTCTATTCTGAAAAAGCGCGAAAGTGGGCTCGGTTCTCGAGGAACCAAGCATGAGCATCTCTAATAAAAGTGAATAAAAATAAAATAGAATGATAAAAGGAATAAAATCCAATATGCTCCATAAAAAGAATAATACAATACAATATAGTAAAATTATACATTGAGGAATGATCCTAAATCAAAATCTATATTTAGACCATATGGTATTAAGGTTTTCATTGTATAGATCCATTTGGCTTCAATCCGTGAAATGTTCTCCAGATAATTACCACCTCTCCAAAACTATTCTACATGCTGGATCCCCACAAATTTTAACTTTCTTGGGTCACAACTGTGTGAATTTAGGAAATGGTCAGGAACTCTATGGGCTAGATTTACTAAACTGCGTATTTGGAAAAGTGGAGATGTTGCCTATAACAACCAATCAGATTCTAGCTTTAATCTATTTAGTGCATTATACAAAACGACAGCTAGAATATGATTGGTTGCTATAAGCAACATCTCCACTTTTTCAAACCCGCAGTTTTAGTAAATATCCCTATGGGGTATATGTATCAAGCTGAGAGTTTTCCGGCGGGTTTGAAAAGTGGAGATGTTGCCTATAGCAACCAATCAGATTCTAGCTATCATTTTGTAGAATGTACTAAATAAATGATAGCTAGAATCTGATTGGTTTTTCAAACCCGCCGGAAAACTCTCAGGTTGATACATTTACCCCCATGTGTTTTAAAACCTTTTCTAATATTGGTAATGTGCTCAGCTCTTCTAATTTTTAAAAATACATTTGGTCCGGCCGATATATTGCAAACTACAATCACATTCTAGCATATAAATTACACCTTCTGTGTTGCAGGTAATGAATGGATTAATCTTAAAGTCTTTTCCATTAGAGTTGGATACAAAACTCTTCACAGGTTTTGTAGTGTTCAGACTTGTACTTTTACAAGCCTTGCTGTTCAGACAGTAATGGAATCCAGGTGCTCCACCACCATCTGTCTTGGTCTTAGATAATGGAACATAGCTTTTTTTCAACATATTTCTTAAATTGCTGACTTTCTTATATATAATCCTTGTTTTTTTCGGGAGAAATTTCTTTACCTTCTCATCCAACTCCAAAATATGCCAATGTTTGGCAATAATATTTTCCAACATGCTAGTGTTGCTGTTGAATTGGGTTACAAAATTGATATCTGAAATGGATTTTTGTTCTTTTGTACTATATTCTAAAAGTTGTTATTCAATCAAGATACTTACATTCTTCTGCAGGACCCTGGGATGTGCTCCCTGCCTCGTCAGTCTCCTCCAGAGTCATCTTCAGTTGGGGCTCCATCAGGATCTGGGATTAGGATTGGTGGTGGGGTGGGGAAAGGGAATCTTCCTGGGGAAAGGGATTGCTCTAGGTCCTCCTCATGGGCCTCCTCTTGGGCGCACTCCATGGGCGTTCTGTTGGAAGAAAGATGACACATTATTTTTTAGATAACTTATCTTTCTCTCCCACATACATATATACTTAGATATGTTATATGACATATGATATATATGATATATTATATGATAACCTACCATTCGTTAGATTGAAATGTTAATTACAACACATTGACCAAATAAATACACTTCTACACCACTTGCATATTGACTTTATCAAAGAGATTTATGAAAATCAACTCGTGATCCGGAAGCATAAAATCATATAGCAGGCCTTGTCCAATGGAGGCTATTACACGCCACATTATTAGATCCAATACTTTCTCTTCTACACTGGCATATAACTGGGATACAAGGTACATTATAACAGTTTATTATATTTTTTGTTTTAATTTGTGAACTTACACCTTGCAATTTCTCCCCTTAATTCCAAGAGGAGTTTTGGTTGCCTCCAGTGGTGCTGGAGCTGCACAATGCTGCGTCTGCAGCAGAAAGGACACTGCAAATACAGCCTCACAGCTCTATAGGTAGCATTTTTCTCATTATTTGAAATGAATGCAAGGACCCGGGCACCTGTCCATTGTGCAGGTGTGGGCCAGCAGCTCACGACGGATGAAGCTCGCAGCCCACATGTTTGAAAGTAAATGAGACTTTTCAACATTCTCCTCACTGATTGGCTCTCAGGACATGTGTAGGCGTAGGCACATCAGTCGCGGATCCGTTCATTACTATATCTAAAATGGCTGATTTCCTCTCACCTAAACTTAATGGAGCATCTGTCATTCAATAACAACAACAGTGAGCCACAACCAGGCAATAAAGGGCGTTACAATGCCTAGTCATTTACATACAGGAGAGAACGCTGCTGCATACACTATATAAGAGCTGGAGAGGCAATCACTGAGCACTGCCATTTTGTTAATTATATACTATAAATTATTATACTGGATAATACAGCTTCTAATTGATTTAGAATTCTGCCTTTGATAAGCAGTGTATCATATATTTGGAGCACCATCCTCAAGTGGTGAGTACAAGGACATATGTTGGATATATAGTACAGTCAATATATAATGAATGGCCTTTTATAATAACTGTGTTTTTTCCCTGTTTTGGATTTATCACAGGTATGGCCAAGGAAGAGCACCCTGCCACAAGCCAAGTCTCTAGATCCACCTCGTCTAAGCAGAAGCAGCCCAAATTCTCTCTAAGAGGTATAGAGCCGGTAGAGCTGCTAGAGCTGGTGGGGAGGATGCAGACTACAAGCCGGTAACTCTCCACCCCAGCTAAACAGCGAATTCAGCAGGATATCACAATGCAGGTTAATGCCGTGACTCCAATCAGAAGATTGGTGACTGAGGTCAAGAAACTGTAAGTAAATGGGGTTTTTTTTGTTTTTTTTTAAATAAATTTATATATTGTGATCAGCATACATAATACATTTCTACTAAAATTTGTCAAAACACAATAGCATTGTCCAAGGTGGGGAAGACTAACATCTTTCATAAATTTAAAAACTTTCACATTATCAATCCCACTTTTCAACCTTTTGTAAGTCTTAAAAAAGGTTTATGGCTGGGTAGCGTCCTGTTATTAGTATGTGACCAAGCCCAATATATCATACTTGCCAACTCTCCCGGACTGTCCACGCTCTGTGATTTTACGTGGTCTTCCTCTTTATGGCTGAGTTGCTGTTGCTTCTAAGAGCTTCCACTTTCTAATATCACTTACAGTTGACCATGGAATTTCCAGCGGGATGAAATTTCATGAACTGTCTTATTGCAAAGGTTGCATCCTATCACAGTACCACTCTTGAAGTCACAGAGCTCTTCAGAACAGCCCATTTTTTTATCACAAATGTTTGCACATGGAGACTGCATGGCTATGTGCTTGATTTTATACACTTCTGGCAATGGGTCTGATTGAAACAATTCTGATCCATTCAATAATTGACAGGTGTGGTCAAAAACTTTTGTCCATATAGTGTATATCTCTATATATTTGAATTTGTACTTTAATTTACACATTGGGTTTAAGTCATGAACAAACTGTGTTTCGCAGCTTGCTGCATTATAGAGCTGCGTAGCTGCAGACCAGTGAGAGTGCTCATGTTGACTCCTATCCACTGCTGAAAGCGGCTACAATGGGCATGTGAGCGCCAGAACTGGGTCATGGAGCGATGGAAGAAGTGCGTGTGTGTCATTTACCTGGGGCAAAGATGGCATTAGGATGCACTACGGGAAGTAAGCAAGCCAGCAGAGTCAGTGTGACTCTGGACAATGTGCTGCTGACAAACTTTGGCTCCTAGAATTATGTGGATGTTACTTTGACACGTACCACCTAGCTAAACATTGTTGCAGACCAATTACACCCCTTCATGGCAACGGAATTCCCTGATGGCAGTTGCCTCTTTCAGCAGGATAATGCCCCTACCACTCTGCAAAAATTGTTCAGGAATGATTTGAGGAACATGACAAAGAGTTCAAGGTGTTGACTTGGCCACCAAATTCCCCATATCTCAATCTAATCGAGCATCTGTGGGATGTGCTAAAAAAACAAGTCCAAGTCATGGAGGCCCCATCTGGCAACTTACAAGACTTAAAGGTTCTGCTGCTAATGTCTTGGTGCCAGATACCACAGGACATCTTCAGAGGTCTTGTGGAATCCATGCATTTGATGGGTCAGAGCTGTTTTGGCGACATGAGGGGGACCTACACTAAATTAGGCAAGTGGTTTTAATGTTGCTGATCGCTGTATATATCATTTCTAAAGGTCTCTGTGTATAATATATAGCCATATATGTACAAGATATTTATATCTGTCCTCTGAATATATACTATGCAGTTGTATAACGGTGTTGTGTGTATTTCTTATATCATGCTGCCTTATGATTTTCAAGAAAAGGCTCACAAATTCTACATTACTTTGACAACCATGTAAACAGTGGCACAGCATACCTATTCACAGTGCCTCTTACACAGATGTAGGTTAGTTTCCTTCTCTTCAGAAATTAACAGGGAGACGCCTAGAATATTGGGACAACTCCAGGAAGGTAGGCTAAACTCCAAGATCCCTGCTGTGCCCCCCAAACTGCCAGCTCATGGGATGTGACGTCACTCACATAGTGATGCAACATCACTCATATAATGATGTGAATGACGCTTGTGAGTCTGGACTAGCACAGGCTGAGCCTGATGTGCCTATTGGGTGGAGCTAGACACGCCCTCTTGTTACTTGCACAATCTCCCTGAAATGATTTTTCAAAAGTAGACAAGTAGGATGTTGGAACGCATTGCATAGCTTCTGGTTTACACTTTATATTCTAATTCCAGTATGCACTTCAGGGTGGAATGCCCTTCTGTTCCATTTTTATTAGCGTACTTTTGGCGTATGATATTTTGCACATGGCATATTGGTATAAAGGTAGATGGTTTACATTTGGGTATTGGTCTTGACAAAAGTCACTGTATGGGAAAAAAACATCTGCTCTTTTCATGTTTCCATTTTTACTATTACATGTTTTTGTACCATATAATATATATTACAATATATGGACAGTATCTTATATCAGCTTTGTTCGCTCTCCTATTTGTAAAGGTCTACCTTATATTTACCAGGGATTCCTACATTATGCTAGATGCTTGTATAAGCTAAGCAAATGCTAACTCTTTAATAATTACATCACTGTGTCTGTTATTCCTTCTCTGAATCAATATTTCATTATTGTACAGCTAAACAGTGAAGCTGAATTTTTCACTCGCAACAAAGCCTATTATTATTTATCATTATGCAAATGTAGAAGAGACCAAATTATTTGAATGTATTTTAATCATCATATACGTTTTATCGATCATACATAGATAAGAAAATCATAAACTTTATGACTACAAAATTGAAGAATTAGTTTAAATGTTAATCACGTCACAAAATAAACTGTAGAATTTGCTGTCATAATATTTTTCTCTTTTGCTCTGGGAAACCATTTGCTGATCTCTAAAAATGAAAAAGAAAAAGATAAGTTTAGAGAGATAAAAAGAATACTGTGATCTAAACATAGTCTTTAATATTCGGCTAAATTCAATATGAATATGTGATCATAAATACATTTTTGTTATATTGTACACATGTTCATCTCTTTCAAATTTGTTATTTGGCCAATGTGCTCCAAATTGTCATTTAAAAGAAAAGAAAAAGCTTAACATACTGTAATGGCATTAATTCTAACGCTTATCTAGCCCTACCATTATCCAAGCTTTAATCATGGGCTTTGCAGTATTGGTAGAAGAGAAAACCTTCAAAGTACATAATTAGTACCAATAAAAACAAGTAAAATATCTGCATTTAGCTTGTACTGCTTTTTTAAGAGACTTTAAAATACTCTACTTTTACAAGTTCTACCTCATAGGATACAGTTGAAAGTCCCACCCCATGTTTTGCAGAGAGGCCATCTATGTCTTGGGCCCACTATTACCATAAAGAATTGTTCCAAAGCATCTATGGAAAATGTACAACACAATGACCCTGATTCATTAAGGAAAGCAAAGCAAAAAAAGGAGAAACTTTGCACCTTGGCGAAACCATGTTGCTTTGGAGGGGGAGGTAAATTTAAAATGTGGGGACAGATTTATAGTTGGGATAGGGCATGTCCTAGGTGAACTTTAAATTTTAGGGTAACAATTTATAAATAAAGTATTTTTGTGCTTCTTGAAAAAGCAGCCAGTAGTTTCCTTATGTGCAAAATAATAAACTAATTTGCACCCCATGTATTGTAACATGGTTTTGTTGCACGAGAAAATGTACCTGTGAATTCACAAGGATCTGGTAAATTCACTGAGACTCAAACTCTTTTTACCTTGCGAAAGTGCCCAGCTGTTTACAGGACTTCACCTCAGTCAAGAATCATTTTATATTTTGAACTCTTGAGTAAATTTTCTGTCTAATTTTTTTTTTTTTTTAATAAAAGTTGAAGCAAAAAAAACATAACTACATATATAGTACAGTTTCATTTCAATTAATACATTTAATATCAACTTTCTCCTGTGTTTCTCCCAGAAATGTATTAAAACCCCCATCTTTAATCACTCACATAATTAACTAGGTGAAACTTTGCTATCTATAAACTGGCATCTTACTTTTGCTTGATCGTTTTAAACACATCATGTAACTTTCCAGGAAAACATATTTGACACACTGCAGATTGCAATAATAATATAGTATTAAAGAGCATCATTTACCTGGTCTACTTCTTAATTAATCCTGGAAGCAAAATAGATTTCTTGCCGGGGACACCAAGGACTCCAACAATGTTTCCAACTCTTTCCAAAAGTCCACCTCCTTGAAGAAGTCCTCCAATACCATCAGGACTTTGCACTGCTGCAAGACCTCTATTTTCTATGGTACTTCCTCCAATCATTCCCTTAGAGAACATATTGCTGCCTAAACCTACACCAGGTCGTCCATTAAACACTTCAGTTGCTCCCCCCATGAGTTCCCCACCGAGAGTATTTCCATTGTTTTCTGTTGCTACTTCAAGTTCACTAGTCAGTCCTACAGTCGCTCCACCTTTTCTATTAGTTACTCCACCAAGCAAACCTGTCACATCTCCAAGTCCACTAGTCTGTCCTGAGGTCAATCCTCCAACAGTTTGACCACTCATATCTGTGACTCCACCAAGAGAGCTTGTCACCCCTCCAAGTCCCCCTAGCAATCCTCTCACTAGTCCATCTGGTGATCCGCTAAGTATGCCTGTTACCCCTCCTAGTCCTGAAGTCAATCCCTCAACAGTTTTACTAACAACTTCTGTCACTCCACCAAGAGAGCCTGTCACTCCTCCAAGTACCCCTGGCAATACTCCCACTAGTCCCCTTGTTGGTCCATTAAGTATGCCTGTTACCCCTTCAGGTCCACCTGACAACCCACCAACAGTTTTACCAATCATATCTGTGGCTCCACTAAGAGAGCTTGTCAGCCCTCCAAGACCCCCTGGCAATACTCCCACTAGTCCCTCTGGTAATCCGTTAAGTATGCCTGTTACCCCTCCTAGTCCTGAAGTCAATCCCCCAGCAGTTTTACTAACAACATTTGTCACTCCACCAAGAGAGCCTGTCAACCCTCCAAGTACCCTTGGCAATACTCCCACTAGTCCCCTTGTTGGTCCATTAAGTATGCCTGTTACCCCTTCAGGTCCACCTGACAACCCACCAACAGTTTTACCAATCATATCTGTGGCTCCACTAAGAGAGCTTGTCAGCCCTCCAAGTCCACCTGACAATACTCCAACAGGTACAACAAGCCCCGCTGTAACTCCATTAAGGATTCCTGCTATATCACTAACTTCTAGTTTCTGTCCCAGTAGTAATTCTAATAGTCCATTTAAAAGACTTGGAGAGCTGTTTGCCACTGCAGTAAGAATAGTTTTGTGACCATTTATCCCTGTTAAAGCCTGTATTCGTCCATCAAGTCTGGGAACACCAAATATATACTAAATAAAAGAAAAAGTCAGAGATTGTCAAATCAGAATTGCTAGAAACTGTAATGTAACAATTAATAAATTAGCACTGTATTATAAATATCTTGTTTGTAGGACTGTTACTTTAAAGCTGAACTCACAGTTAAACTTTAAAGTTTAACTGCGCTGCTTCCGTCCTTTTAGTGGAGCCCAGAAAACTTCACACTGGAACAGGGCTCCTCCATCCGCAGCATTGATATAAAAAATGCTGCTACAATTACAGAACATGAGGGTATGACTGTGCAGACCAATTAGCTGCACAAAACACAGTGCTTGCAGATTCCCATTGGTCCTCCCACTCACACCCATTTTCAGCAAACATTTTAGGATGCCAGTCAAGCACCAGTCCTATAGCTAACAGGGAGCGCTGCTTTAAAGCCATACAGCAGAATGTGATGTAAAGTCTTGACACACAGTTAATGTTAATAATAATTAAAGTTAGTATGAAAACTTTTCTCTGAAGTGCTGTATGGAGAACCCGCTGTTCACTTCAGTCCTGCCCAATGGATGTTTACTATTAAGTTCAGTTACTAATGCAATAATTTCTAGACTGGTCAGCATAGAAGAAATATTGGTCCTGACAGCTACCAGAGAAAGCAAATACACTCTATAATTGATGCAAGTTATAGAACTTTAACAGGTCAGTCAAGACCATCAACACTTGTTTGAGGTTTATATCTCACATTTTATTTTTGAAAAAGAACACGTGAAAGAAAGCATGTCTATAAGCATAGCATTTATTTTCATCTTAGAATAAATGGCACAGTACTACCCACTTTGTTTGAAGGGACCAAATAGACCAACCGAAATTGCGGCATGTGGTTTAAATTCAATTGGATCTGCTATATTACATGAACTAGCACAGAGGAAGGCGGGAGAGCACACTCCTGCAGGTGTGCCGCGTGACCCTGCACTGTGCTTAGGAGGTCCCGTGACGCAGAAGTTGACTGCACCCGTTCTTCCTCATTCTCTGCTTATTAAGCAGAAAATTAGATTGCGAGGTGCAGGTGAAGGCTCGTCAGACATGGGGGTAACCTGCTGCCCACCATTGTCATTGAATGTAGTGTTTATTCCCTGTCTCCATACTGATTGTGAAGGCGCTCTGTGATTACAAAACATCACAGTTTTTAGCTTGCACCACATAGAGGTGTTCAGGAAAACCCGTGATGTTTGGGTATCATAGTACCCGGAAATGAGCAGCCAGACATCGCTGAATTGAATTCCCCCATAAGTTTGATTTATCTGATAATAATAATGGGGAGTACCAAAAAATGATTGGTTGATTAATGTGTTATTTAATAAACAGTTAAGAGAGATAACCCGGGTGATGCTATATAAACCTTTTCACATATAACAAATATATTTTCAAATCAACCATTTTTCTATCCTTTTGCTTACCAATATTTGGGCTACTTTTGTGAGAAGAGGTTTCTGTGAAAAGGAATAAAGAAAGCAAAACAGATTAATTTTGATTCAACATTAATCAGATCTAATTAGATGCTGAGATCTAATAAGTCTATGTGCCCTATTATTAACACTGTATATTTATACATATTTGTGTACAATTTGTATTGTTATACAATTTTATGCAATTATACAATTTATAAATGCCTTTTTGAAGGCATTTATATCCCCCTGGATCACGATAGGCTTAGTAAACAATATCTCACCTTAATTTAAAATCTTGTAATATAAAAACAAACAGGGGTATATTTACTATGCGGCAATTCCGTAATACCACCGATTCCCGGAGCTTTGAAGTCAGTTTTTAAAATGGCACTATTATTACAGACTAAAGCCCATCGGGTTTTGTCTTTAACAAAAGTGCCATTTAAATAAAAAATACCTTCAAAGCGCTGGGAATTGGCAGTTATACGGAACCACTGCTTAGAAAATATATCCCACAGTCGTACAAGGGATAGTCACCAGATAAACATTAGAGATTCTAGAACCATTCAAACCACTCCAAAATCCATTTGAATTGGCCCGATTCAGTGAACTCGAACTTGAAGTTATCAACATTTGATTCTTGTTCGACCATCATGGTGTGGATTTTATAACTCCTACGCTGTTAACTTGAATTGCATTTGCTGCTTGCAGATAAAAGACGATACAATAAACTATAAAATGTTGCACTTTCTGAATACATTTCATAGAAACGTATTCAGATTTATTTTTATGGTATTTTTAAAGTATTTAAAGTATTTTTAATTCGAACAGTGAAAATAACTGTCTTTAAGTTTGAAGTTCAAATCCGCTGTTCACATGGAAAAATGTTAATATGCAATGAAATCATTTAAGTTCAAACGTGTTTTCATTGGCTGAAATTTAGCTCTAAGTTTTTAGTTACAAATCCTCTAAAGTTTTGAGAATTTAGTACTGATTTTTGAAATAATTTTGAGCACCTCTAGTAAACACATATTTTAGCCAATTACTTTTAAAAAATATAACAAAAAGTACAAAAAGTAAATACACCTTACCAGTGGGCCACAAACAGGTGTAGTGAGCATTCCAATATTGAGGCCACTCTGAAATATAAATAAAATGTATGAGTTTTAGAATCAGCAAAAAAGAATCCTTTTGTAGGATGATGTGTCAGCGGACAGCAAACTTATGATTTACTGCCAGTGATGGACTGGCAGTGTGATGCTGGTCTATGATGTCACAATGTAGCTCCACACTCCCAGTGTGACAGAGGAGCAGAAGATTTTGCCCAATCCACAAAAGGTAAAAACAAAGGAGGTGACTACCAATGTGGTGACTGAGAAGGGGGTGCCCAAGGTACTAGTGCTGTCCTGGCTACAGGTCCTAAAAAGAGATGTTCACTGACCCCCGTGTTTTGGTTTTGGATCTGGATTAACTTTGTGTTTTGGTAAAACCGACCTTGTGTGTTTTGGTTTTGGTTTTGGATCCCTATTTTTTTCTAAAATCATAAAAACATAATTTGGCTCTTTTTTTGTTCCTACATTATTATTAACCTCAATAACATTCATTTCCAGTCAATTTTTGTCAAGTGACAAGAACATTGCTACCCCTCCTGTTTCTGTATGAGCAATGGTACTGAGCAATGGCACTGGAGACTGAAGAGTGACAAGAACACTGCTACCCCTATTTCTGTGTGAGCAATGGCACTGAGCAATGTCACTGGAGAATGGAGTGTGACAAGAACACTGCTACCCCTGTTTCTGTGTGAGCAATGGTGCTGGATCTCCTAGGGAGGAAGGTACTTATGGAATCCAAAACCCGCGAGATCCGACAACACAACAATGACATTTTGCCTCGATTCAGATCCGAAGACGCGCAAAAGTACCGAGCCGGCTCGCAAGCCTTCTCGGATCCCCTAAGTTCAGGTGGGTTCAGTTTTCAGAAAACCGGGCCCGAGCATCTCTAGTCCTAAACTATCTGAAGCCTACATTCATAAGAATGCAAACAAAACAGTTTTGTGGCAGTGTCATTAAATAAAGTAAAGCAGAGTGATGGATTGCGTTTTCATGCGTTACCAGGTCTATGTATATGTAATGCAGCCTATCAATGTATTGATAGGCTGCATTCTCACGATTATTGGTTCAACCCACAAAATGTCTATTTCCACTGTGTTTAAATGAGAGATGTACTTTAAAATAATGATGAAGGTTAGCTTGTGAGGCTACGGGACAAACAATGCTTTGGAAGGACATATTCTGAAATTAGTTGGACATCTTTGTTCTACCTTTTAAACTTATTTTCTATAAAGCCATATTGTGCACAAACACACACGCGCACACACACACACACATATAATATCATTTGACAATCAACATGGTTTGAAAACCATTATTACAGAATAATAAGTACTCCAATTTTAAAAAAAGTTTGATAAAATCAACATACCAGTATGTCAACCACAGCTCTCAGCAGATACTGAAGAATACGATCAACATCAGCACTTAGTTCTTCCTATAACATTTACAAAACAGTGTTGGAATAAGATTCTGAATATAACTATATATTTGACCTGCAGAATTGTTCTCCAAAATGAATGCTTTTTTCTATATATGTCTATATACGAAGTGCAGTCAAAGCACAGCGCAAAACACCTTGTCCATCCAGCTCACGTCATGGTGAGTGACAACCACCATCTTGCTCCATAAACCCTTATTCTGTTACAGTGCTCAGTGGACAACATGCACTTTGAAAATTATTCTGGCATAAATTTGGACACAGTTATAATGGTTTGGTTGTGTGACACTGTAACATAATGCTCCTTTTGTTGTGTGGGCCCAGAGGAGACACACCAGTAATGGTTGCTTAGCAACATAAGGCAGGTATGTACCTGTGTGGTGAAAGAGTGACAGTCAGGGCCCCAGGATGGAGGGGAGGAGGTCCTGGGATCTCCAGACAATCTGGGGAGCGGGTCCATGACCTGCTGCCATGAGGGACCAAAGTACATCATAGCAGGGAGAATAGGGGTGAAATAGGACAGATATGAGGGAGAAATTACCTCTTAACGTAGCTGTGTGACAGAGAGGAGAGCTTAGTCAAGGGGAATATACCACATAAATCAGAATATAATGGTAGGACTGAGGAATAAGTTGAAGTATATTCTGTAAATGAAAGCTGTCAACTACCTAATAACTGTGCAGGAGGATGTAGGAGATGTATTTAGTTACTTTATGATCTGCAACCCAAGTATGGTGCTGGAGGAAGAGTGTAAATAAAGAGTTTATACTTTGCAATATAGATACTTTCTGACACCCAACTTACTGTGGAGACTATTGCACTGCACCAATACACAACACCACCTGTGCCCACACTTATCTGCGTGTGGCCTTCTGGTCACTTGTTCCCACACCCAAGAGCTAGCCAGGGCAGAGAAGTAAGCACAGGTGAGGAGGTGCATTATCTATCCATGCACCTGCCTAATTCCACAACTTTGAAAGGGGGTTACAGTAGAATTAGGAGCTATTTATCAATAAGATAAGAAGGATCCATCACAATCTGGGCACGTGTGAGCTGGCCTGATGGCTCGGATATGCGCACTGGAATTGAAAGCTCAGATCTAGGCTTCCAGTTCCACTATGGTGAAAAAAAATATTTATAACAAGAATTGGATGCATTAAAAAAACACTTAATTCAAAGAATAAAGCATTTTTTAAATGATTTTAATCCATTATCACCATCCTGAGATGGCGATACAGTACAAGTACCAGTGTTGTACTTGTGTAATAGGCCTCCCTATGCAAATATTTATCTAACTGATGTTAACCTTTTTATGGGTCTAAACGATAAAAGCCATATTGCTAGATGATAACTCTCGTTTTCACTGGCAATACCCCTTTTCCCCCTTTGCTAAATCAGCACCCAAGAGCGGATTGAAATAAGTAGGAATGATAAGTCCCATTTACGAGATTTGTTATGTTACAAAAGACTGCTACATATATAATAGAGACATAAATGCAGTTGGCAATTAAAAAAAGGAATAGCAGTGGTAAAATACATACTACTGTAAAATCGTTTCCCAGAATGTTTTCAAGAGTACATTGAGTCACACTCTGAAAGAGAAAAAAAGCACATAAATAACCTGCATGACCTATCGCACAGGACTGCAGTGACATTGATTAGCATGTTAGATGGCCTGATTAGCATGTTAGATGGCCTGTTTAGCATATTAGATGGCCTGTTTAGAATGTTAGACTGCCTGATTAGCAAGCGTATTGCCCAATTCACCAGAGCAAACAGTCCCAATTCTGTCTCTCACATTATATCTCTTTGATGCATTGATCAAAAAAGATATAATTCAAAGAAAATACAACTGGCCAAAGCATACTGTATGTCTATAAGTTAAATCTCACTGGGACAGTCCTGCGATGGTGGAAAGCATGAGAACACAACACCGGGGAAAATTAAGGTGGCTTTGTACCACAATTATTAATAAAAAATAAGGTAGAAAGGAGTAGTGCTCTATATCTGGAATAAGTTATACACAGAGTAGGGTATGTATGAATTTACTAGTTTGGGATCACTCAACTGCCAATGTTAGCTCAATATAGATACACATCATTCAATGAGACTAGTAAACTACACATGACTCAAAACATTCTCTCTCTAGGGAATGATTGCTGCGGAATTAGTTGCGCTATATAAATACATAGATGATGATGATGATGATGATGATGATGATGATGATGATGATGTCCAGTGTCTGCAAATCCCAGCTCCAAACAACCCTAGAAGTTGAATCTGGCCAGGTCCCAGGACAAACGAGAAAGATGCAATCTATTCATTGATACTCTGACTCATTTTTAGCAATAATAGATATGAAATATTGATTTACCTTAAGGTCATTGATTGCTCTGATGAGTTCGGTTTTATTTTTCATAGACTGCGGAAATTAGAAAAACTTGTAAAACAATCATTAACTTCAAAGAAAATAATATTAAGGAGACAAGACACCACTAAACCTAAAATACAAGTTACCTTATATAAAAGAGCTAAACAAATATTTAAAAATAAACATAAAAATGTTCCTATAACATGAGATTTTAATATTGTATTTACATATGGGGATATATTTACTAAACTGTGGGTTTGGTTTGCCTATAGCAACCAATCAGGTTTTAGCTGTCATTTTGTAGATTGTACTGAATAAACATCAGCTAGAATCTGATTGGTTGCTATAGGCAAACAAAACCCACAGTTTAGTAAATACACCCCATGATGTGCAGTTAAGATTAAACTAATGTTCTGTGGTATCACTCATTTTCTGCAAAGGGTAACTAAAAGAGGCTGAGGGCAGTGCCCATTAATTGGATTGTTTGTTAGGATTACTCATTACAGAGAAAGTAAAATCAATATTGAACAATTGATATGCCTGTGCAGTTTAATACCATGGCTAAACTAACAAAATAATGAAAAATTTAAATTTAACCAATATGTCTAGAATAATACAATTAAATGTTCTTAGGTTAGTATACGGGAATGTACTGGAGAGAAGATTGAATTCACAAACTAGAGCATTGCTAATTATTTTATTGCTAGTTGAGCTTTTTCAGTTATCTTATAGGCTTTTCAACGATACAGAGGATGGAAATACTCCTACACACTTTTTAACAAAGCTTCGGTAGAAAAAGACAACATTTTACTTTGATATAGCATATGTTACAAAACTCCTTTTATTTCTATCTCTGTGTTTAGCATGTCACAAATTGAAACACATTAATATATTTTGCTTACCTTACACCTGTCATAGGCACACAAGAAGTTAGCCAGGGCACTAATAGTAGCAGGCAGATCTTTTATCTATAAGAATACAACGTATTGTTTAGTCCAAGGAAAGTTCATCTCTTTATGTCAATATCTTAAATTGCCTAAAGCTGGGTACACACTACAGAATTTTTCACCAACTTTTTATGCCGATCGATTTTATATGCGATTGATGTTCCTATCTCTCGGCCCATGGACTGCATACAAACTAGCCTTGTTTTGGACGATAAAGGGAAGAGCGCACGTCCCTTTAGCGACTTTTGACAGCCATGTTGTCGTGAGCAATGACTGTAATTTCGTACTCACTGTTGTGGATCGGTCGGAAGTTTATACACACAACGGAAACGAGATTGGAACGAAAATATTAAACGGTACGACCAACCAAATGAGGCGACAATTGTCCATTAGGGCAGACTTTCGACCATCGTGTCGGTGCACA
The DNA here is from genome assembly GCF_038048845.1 of Mixophyes fleayi. Lineage (NCBI taxonomy): Eukaryota > Metazoa > Chordata > Amphibia > Anura > Limnodynastidae > Mixophyes > Mixophyes fleayi. Next base: position 297,639,334 of record NC_134405.1, on the reverse strand, counting down.
CACTGACCCGATTTTTGAACCAGCGGTCGTATGTCGCCTGATTGAGCCGATTATTGGATGAAAACTGTGTAGTGTGAACCCAGCTTTACTCATTTACAAAACATTATCTGCCTAGTGCAAGTTAGACAATAGAGGATTGTGCAAATGTTGCACCTAAATCCAAAGTTAGCAGATTACCTATTATGGGTTGCTCGGTTACATTTCCTTCTTCACAAAGTTATCCATGTATCATTTTCATTAAAAAAAGCACCCATTATTTTTTATTTTTGGTTAATCACTACTTTCTACATTATGTTAAGGAACATTGAATTGTAATATGTTATATGATACAATAGCTATAGGCTAATATTACTAATAATGTCTTTATTAGGAAGCTGAATTGCAGTATAACAAAAACAAGAATTTGATTAATAAAAGTAGATTTTGGGAAAAGCAGGTGGAAAACTCATAGTTTAAGCTTATTGAGGCTTTACAGAAGTTGTAGTACAATATACAATATTGTTGCAGGACCTTATTCATCATGTTGCCACAGTAATCACAATTCATACTTACCAAGGACCTTTGTAGACAGTAGAGGTCGGTCATGTGAACTTGCCCACAGCTAACGGCACATCTGCTCATGCAATTGGCTTTAGCAGTATCTTGAACGTAAACACATTGACAGCTTTGAAAAAGTCTCATAGTAACATTAACATATGTGATTTGGAGCCTCCATAGAATGAATACATTTGTTTTTGTCTTTATATCAAAGCAGATGTTGCCTGTGGACTGTGATGCAATGGTACCTTTTAATATGTAACATTTCTGAATAGTGTGGAAATTGTTTTATTGTGTATACAAGTTAATACTATGCGCTCCAACTTTGTATACCCTAGTGTAAAGGTATACTGTAATCAAGCTGTGTTTTGTAATCACTAACTGTTCATATAGACAGATAATAGTTGCATCTTGCAAAACACATCCAAAATAGTATTGTAAAAGTTACAAATTTGCTCAATGTTAATACATAACCTCTCTATTGCAGATGGATGCTGATAAATCAGTAATATACTGCCTGTGAAATACATTAAGAAAAACTTGACATTGTCCCATCAATGTGAAGAATTGAGCAGATTGATACAATGAACCATTATAGACTATTTTCTGCACAAATCTCATTTTCCTTCCACAACGATCGGAATAATTGCACTCAAGTTTTTGGGGGACTTAGTCCTGGAAAGAAAACCGTTCCACTTGGCTGGTCGACATTGGCTTCTGATAAATATATTCTATAGAACAAGAAATCTTTATAATATAGACACTCAACATGGTCTCACCTTTCCATAACTATTAATCATCAAAAGAGATCATTTTTCTTTAAAAATATATCATCTAAAATATTCTGACTGCATGCAAAATATAACTTACCAAAGTAGCAGCTGACAGCTACTAGCAGGAAGACTAAAGCGATCTTCATTATTGCAGAATGTGAGGACTACTAGCAAACTGGTCAACAACCACTCTTTTTATATGCATTGGGGTACATAGCTCAGAGCACCAGAACAGGAAATGAACAAGGAAATTTTAGAAGTGTGGCCAAGTTCATTTACTTTTCATAATCGATAATGATAATCCCTATTTGTCATGGTATGTCAAGGAGATGAGTACAATAAATATCTTCCATGATTTGTAATGCTTCTCCTAGGTAGAACTAATCAAGAACTGAGTGAGAAGATCATATTGCAGCTTAGCAGAAAATTAGAAATTTACTTAGAACTTGAGAAAACGGGGGTAATTCCTCCACTTGCGCTGAGAGTATAGGAAAAGCAGAGAATATAGACATGTATCTGGCCTGATTGTATAGTTTTATACTTACCTGGTTAGCAAGGTTGAAAAAACACAGGTCTGTGGGTGAGCTGGGCAGGGGAAGAGGGTGGCATTTGTGCCCCAGGCCAGTGCAATTATTATTATTATTATTATTATTATTATTAATTTTTATTTATAGGGTGCCACTAGGTGTCCGTAGCGCCGTACAGGGACAAACGAAATTACAATACGAGGTGAGACAGCACAGTACAGTAAACAATAAGCACAGTAACTCAGTGAGCTCAAAGCACAGCTAGGGGGGCGGGGGAAGGGAGGGGAAGGTCCTCCTAAGACAGAGTCCAAGAGGGAGGGCACGGGTGACAGGGAGACCCCCAGAGGGGGGAGGAGGGAGCGAGAGGGGTCAAGGGGAAGAGGGTCCTCGAGGAGGAGGGGGAGGTAGCTGGAGAGCAGAGTTAAAAGTGGTGAAGACTGGAGGAGAGAAGACCCTGCTCAAAGGAGCGTACAATCTAAGGGGTGGGGTAGACAGACAGAGAAACACAGGGGAGAGAGGGAGAGAAGGAGGAATGGAGGATAAGGGAAGGGGAAAGAGGGGAAGAGGCAGTGCAATGTTAACCTTTTGAGTCTGGCTGGCTTCCCGCAGCCGGACACTGTACGCACTTGCCTGGCGGACAAGAGGTAAGCAGAGGATACTCCCCAGCAGCTACAATTGTGTTTTAAACACAATGGGGGCACCCACACAATTTCTGGGTATGACAGACTTCCAGTCACCAAAGATCTGTAGTCTGATTGTTATCACCACAGAGATGAGGGTGGTAGGAGGTATGTATAATAATGCTACTTGTGACCTGAGGTCCGTTTTCTAACTATATGTTTCCTCTTTGTGAGGCATCCATATTAATGGAGAACAATAGTGTTATCATCTATACATTATTACTTGTATAAAAACTAAAATCCTGTGTATGCAGACCAAATCAAGACAGAGATATGCAACTAGTGATCAAGAGGCACATCAACCCCATAACAGTGAATCGAGTTTAACTTTCACACAAAGTCACAAGTTCTATCTGTGTTGATCCATAGAAACCCCTGCAGTGCGCCAGTTCTTAATACAGCCCACAGGGGTAAAAAAAACTCCTTTCTAATCCCCATAATCAATCACTCCCATAATGTCCTCTATCAATTATAATGTACTAAACAAAAGGAAAAAAGAAAAGAAGCACAAAGAACCTTATCACTAGTACAGGCACCACCTTATACAAATTAATTTAATACAAATTTTGTTAAAAACAATAATATTCATAAACATAGATTTCAGTTGAAAAAAAGAAAAAGAAAAAAACAAACAAAGAATCAAAGTGTTAGTACATTTTGCATAAATACTAAAAATAACCAATAACGGTACCTGAGTTTAGGTTTTTTTTTCCTTTATGATGATTTTCACCATAATTTCTGATAACCATTAATCCATTAATCATCTATATTTTTATATATAAATATTAATAATAATAATAATAATAATAATATTAATAATAATAATAATAAAAGCTGTATGTTGTATAACTATCCCACTTAATATAGTGCTGTGATATTACAGTCTGCATTATGATAACATGTGATACTTTATATTGACAGGTGGATGATTATTCCTCATAAATACTGAACATTATCTTTTGTCAGTAGAAACAGCTGTCCAGAAAACAATGATTAGATGAATAAATGATTATCCTCTGTAAAGATTATTTACATAGCTGCAAAAATGGGGCCTCATGGCGCAAATGCTGTTTTGAGTGCAATGCCCCAATTTTTTCTTATTCCAGTATGTATGAGTTCGCCCATGTTTAATGTACCGTGACAGCTGCGACTCAGAGTGTTGAATATTTTGCCTTTTCTGATGGGAGGAGATGGTCTGATCAGCTTGTTCTTTGCTGAATGTGAACTAAGCACTGTAAAATTTCTCATTCTCCACCCAACAATGACATTTTGTGCTGCAGGATGAAAATGACATGTTTAAATGAGCGTCAAGTAGATGGGCCCGCTTTAGCGTACTGATACAAAGCTTTTTTTCCCCTGCAAATTAGCATGGTTTTTTTCTCTTCCTTGGTGGAGAAAAGTGCATTTTTAGTCACACAAATACCAATGGAATTTTATTTACATTGGGCGACGTGAGCCTAGGACATGTAAATGGAAGGTGCAGCGTGCATCCTATTAAATAGTATAGCACAAGACACAATGTACACTCAGTGATACTGTAGAATTCAAGTCTTTTGTGGAGTGGAAATGGCTGTACGTCCTTCCCCACAGCATGACACACCACTCAAAATGAGCCTTCTCCACCTTTTTAGTTCATTTACGTAATCCCAAAAATGGGATTATGTAAACTCCCCCCAATGACTCCTGAAGGCCGAAGCAAACTTATGCTCCTCCTCAAAAGTCAACATCTTGCCACGAAACCCATACAGAATCCTATGCACCCCTGAGCAAATTGAAGTACCAAGGGGTATTTTGCACTGCATCTTATCCATTTTATGTACAGTAAATGAGCCACATTAAATTCAAAAATGAAGCTTTGTTCAAAAGAATTTTATTATCATTATTATTATCCTTTATTTATTAAGCGCCAGCATAGTACGCAGTGCTGTACCTTGAGGGGGATCATAGTACAAACAAATCATTACATACAATGACAACAAACTAACAAATTACATACAATGACATTACACAGAAGGTAAACATAACCCTGCCCCAATGAGCTTACAATCTAAGAAGTGTGTGGGACACCTGACATAAGGTAATATAACAATTGTAGCTGTCGATGGTGAAAGTGTGCATGTGGCTATTGTAAGGATAAATAATTATTAGCAACACATATTTGAGCATCCACATAGGCGACTGCCATTCCAGGCAGCTTCTGGTGCTATGATATGGTCGGAATAAGGAGAGATAGCGGTGGAAACACAAGTAAAAGCTGTGATGGCAGCTGGCACCAACGAGTCTGCGAAGGTCACCAAAATAGTCACCAAATATTAAAATATGATTCATAATTAGTTATATGGTACATGCAAAGAGAGGCACCCACCATAAACGGCATGGGACCCTATGGATTGAGCTCTGACCTACAGGTTAAGAATCAGTGATCGAAGGAATAGAGTAATCTGAGGGGAACATGGCTCCGTGATGTCTGGCAACACACTGAGGTTATAATAACTTCATAATCATGTTTAAATTTCATGTTATGTGTGACACAGTATGTTTGCCTTGCAATTTCTACGCCTATAAGCATTAGAAAAGTAGACATGTCATATGACATATCTTGTCATATCCTGGCAAATAAAACACAATACAATTTGGCATCAAGAATATTTATTCTAGAGCTCTGAGCATCCCAGATAGGTTCCAAGAAGGGTCAGAGTTTGTCATTAAAAGTCATCTTTATGTTTTTCTATGAAAATAAAACGTATTATCTTACGTCTAATCTATTACCATTGTTATCAAAATAATTCTGTACTATGAGTTTATAACACATATACTGTATACTGATTTATAATCGTGTTATACATTTTATATGTTACTAAGAAAATTAATTATTTTCATTAATGATTAATCCATTAATTTATTATAGAAATTCATGTTACGTACTTCACATAATATCTGAAATAACATTTTTAGTTTGCTATGCTATTTTAATACATTTTAAATATTCTCCATTATCATAGATTAAAGACTCTTCATTTATATTACTCCCCCTGTAACCAAATTATGTATTTATGATTAATGAGTCTTTCTATTGTATTTCAATAATGGTAATACAATTTTGACCAATTCGATTAACTTGTTTATTACTAATATCAACTGAACAATATCATAAATTGTGTATGGCATTATTGTTACAGTTAATCTTTCTTTATATGTTAGCATTTGTCATGTGTTTACCCAGAATATACAGGTATAGGACCTGGAACCCAGAAACCAATTTTCCAGAAAGTTCTGAAAAGTAGAAAGTGTGGACTTCCGTGAAGATATGGGGTGAATGCGATTAACCACCAAGTGCCACCAGAGCCTCACGAGATGTGCTCCTGCCCACTCTTCCTGTTATTATGGTAGAGGAATCACAGGTAATTTTTGCTTGCACTTCTATGAGAGTCTCATATCTGTTGCGTGGAGTGGGCACTAAACCATGGGCTTGATTCATTAAGGATCTTAAATGAAGAGGTATCTTATTTCAGTCTTCTGGACAAAACCATGTTACAATGCAAGGGGTGCAAACTAGTTTTCTGTTTTGCACATAAGTTAAATACTGACTGTTTTTTCATGTAGCACACAAATATCAACTTTAAATTTCAGTGTACAAATAAGCTATCAAGTATTTGAGTCTAGCTTCTTTAATATCAATCAGGAGAAATGGGCAGTTTCCTTTAGAAATCTTTGTACTGATCTCTTTGATAAAGTTGCTCAAGAAGCATTGAAATGCGTCAGACTACTAAGTTGTATTAAGTATTTGTATTTACTTATCGATCATATGTTCTATTTTGGGGTATAAATACTGCAGTAGCAGTTTGCTACTTTTCACTTGCGGACTGGAAAAATAACCCCCGGAATTAGAAAGGAGTTCTAACCATCTGAGAGTGTTTTCCAGCCAAATTCAGTTTGGCAGTGTGCACAGAGAGTAAATATCAGTGTGTCAACAAAACCAGGAGGATAATTTTCAGTTTGCATAAGTAAGCATTTGTTGAACGGAAATCTGTTTGTTCCGAGTGAGCTAAATATTATTCCAAACATCTGATTACTTCAGTCTGTGAATTGACCATTATATTCTGGAGCCGAAAGAAGAATTTACTTACCTGTGGGTTATTACCTGCTGGTTCCTGCTTTGCTTCTGTGTGCGAGGAGTGATGATTGTTGCGCTGTCAGAGTCTGGAGGGTAACATCTCCTTATGCCACCAAGAGATTGATAAAAGTGGACTCTAGAATATATTGATGGGCAAGTACTAATTTTTCCGGTCCTGACCAACAAACTAACTTGTTGCTTCGCAAACACGTTTACTTGAATAATACACGTAAAACAGTTTCCCTCAGTTCACATCAGTGATCGAAGTGGAAATTTAGAAGCGGCGGTATGAAAAAATGCAATTTTTTAACTAGCTATAGACACACATCACATCCAAATGTCACTCCTTTTTTTAATTTGATTACAAAAGTGCACTCTTTTGCTTTTTATTTACTGGTTAACAGATAATATGCAATATTTTGCATTAACCATCGGTATTCATGGGGTTTTTCAATGTAAGGGTAGTCAGATTTTGGATTGCAAGTCAATAACATAGTCATCCTCACTATAGATTACATCATATTCTACACTGACATCTATCAGATGCACAACATCCAAATATTACTGTGCCTAAACTTTGTTACAATTGTAATTAGCAAATGACGAATAATGTTTGGGTTATGTGAGATTTAATTTTATCTGACTCGCAGCTAGTCACTCAATAACCCAGGATACAACGTTCATGGCAACTGAAAAATGAAAGGTGTGGATAAAGAAACAATCAGATCAAGCTTCCAAAGTCAGTAAAAACTTGAGAATCAACTATTGGAACTGAATGGCAGTTTCTGAAATGCTGCAAAGAAACAATTACCTGTTTAGCTCACAAAAAACATGAATTTTTACAGCTCCAGTGTTGTCTTGCCAATTGCAAACCAAAATAAAAGAGGAGAATAGGGATTAAAAATAATTCTGGATTCCTTTACACAGGAAGCATGTGACCTATATCCTTTGGGATAGTGAAATAAAAGTTATTCTGTACAAAACAGGCACATTACACATATCATCATCATCATCATTTATTTATATAGCACTACTATTTCCGCAGCGCTGTACAGAGAACTCATTCACATCAGTCCCTGCTCCATTGGAGCTTACAGTCTAAATTATACAACACAGTCTAAATCATCATACACACACACACAGACAGACAGACAGACAGAGAGAGACTAGGGTCAATTTTAATAGCAGCCAATCCTTCTGATAAGGTAGGAAATATTGTTCTGGGGCCACACGACAAGTATATAGCAGAGGTGTATCGACAACTTAATAACACTTCTTGCTATAAACGTCTCATATTTAGTCCCACCATGAATTTCTTCAATATGTACCACACCGTGATTAATAAGGCATTCCATGAAGGGACCATTACTAAGCAAAATTATTAATTCCGCTGTGTGGGTAACCTAAAAATATCAACAATGTATGAACTTCCAAAAATACATAAACATGAAAAGAATCTCCCAGGAAGCACCATTATTTCAAGGATAGGAGGACTTATGGAAAGTGCAAGTAGATTTGTGGACCAACACTTAGGACCATATGTTCTTGGTCTACAATCATACATTAGAGACATCTTAGATGTCCTATCGAAAATACAAGGTATCACAGTGGGAGAAAATACATTTTTTATGACTTGTAATCCCTATATACAAACATCATCCACGAACAAGGACTGAATGCAGTCCAATATTTCCTCAACATGGACCTTAGAACAAATCTGAACAACTTTGTTATCACCCTTTTGAGGTTTATCCTCACAAAAAATTATTTTGTATTTGATGAGAGGTCACCGTTTCGAAGGAGTTCACATTGGTATGTGTTGGTGCGTTTAACCGGAAAGGAAGTGAGACGCAGTGGAACACAGAGTACACTCCCCAGCAGCTCACCACACACCAACGTGAACTCCATCCAAACAGAGACCCACAGAGACAACACCAACCACCGCAAAACATAAAGAGGAGGCAAAAAGCACTTTGAGAAGCTATCCAACAACTGCTCTTATCAGAGCAAACCTACTCCTACTACCACTAAGTAGTCTGAAGAGCAGCAGCGACTAAACATCTCTAGCACTTGCTAACTTACTAGAAGTGCTCTTATGAGAGCAGTCTAGCAACGCTATCACAGGAGTAGTGTTAAAAGCAAATGAGGTTAGACATCATTTACCTGCCAAGAGTTATAATCACAACCTATTTTAACCTATACACACACATTATATCCCAGCAAGGAACAAGAGGTTAGATACAAATACCCAGCAGTATTAGCAACTTTATATACAGCTACACACAATTCCTCTAAAGTTACATACAAGCCCCATAACCATTATACAGTGTACCATATAAGCCACCTATACATCTTTACACCATATGTTCAATATGGTATAGTATTTAATTGCACTAGTTAAGTGCACTATTTTCTAATTATTGTTATACAGCCCTCATAAATATTTTGTCAAATTTTAGTAAAATTATTATTGAGGGTGCTCTCCAAGAACAGTGACCATACACTGTAAAAACAAAAGAAAAAGGAAGTTCTGATGTTGGAGGCAATATCTTAAATTGAAACTAATTAAGTATGGTATTGCAAAATATAGGATAAAATAGGTGATGAAATGAAAGAAAATGTGCTATAGATTAAAATCTGGGGAGGACAAATAAGAAGAATTATTATCCCTCTAATGATCCTCCATGTTCTTTTTATAGCAGTACCTTGACACTTAATTGGGAGGATGCTGAATATATTTATATATTCCACACTGTTTAATATTGGTATTTAATCAGTAGACATGTAATTACTGTAAGATATTCATTATTTCATTATCCTCAAATAGGTGTCTCATAGCTATGCAGGGACAGAGGGCCATCTGCCACCTGGGCTAGTGCCATAGTGGGCTACCGTGGGCTGGATCACTGGCCCACATGCTTTTTTTTCCTTTAGAATGTTCCTAATAGGTTGTTGAATCGAGTCTTGCCACCCAAGCTAAAATTTGCCAGCCCTCCTTTTTTATAACATGTAAAGACCTCTACTTATCAGCGTCTTATATTCAGAAATTATGAATGGCTGCTAGAAAGTTTAAAAAATTATGTTTTTTTAAACTATTTGGTAAATATAAATGAGTAATATATACTCTATATTGACAATATCTAATAATATATTCATATAGTTAGGAAACTAGCTATAATTTACTAAATTATAATTGTTAGTTATTTACAATTGTCAGTAGAGTAGCATTGAAATCTCTAAGTTTCTTTCATAGTTTGTACTCATATTATTACAGCCAAACTAACTGTTACACATGAACATGTTGTTATTAACTAGCTATTATCACTATGAACTTGGCCATACTAGTAACAGTATTCCGTCCTTATCTCTGTCCACAGGTACTCACATTTACTGCTCTTATCATAGACACTGGTTTAATAAAGGCTCTGCTATTCTATTGTAATAATATGTTAAATTATTTGCTAGCAGCGTCTTGTTGTTTAAATATTGACATAGCATATAATCATCTTAACACCACAATCGTGTACAACACATAAAGTTAACGATTCAAACCCACATAGAAGCCACCCCTGCCACACTACACCCTATACCCCCCTCCTATCTTGTCAACCACCCTTATCTCTCCAAAACGGAACACGGAAGAAGAATCAACATTGACGAAGACTGGAGGAAACACAGCATCTTCCAACCTACAAGCACAGAAACCTAAACCAAACATCTACAACAGAAGGTCAACAGAATAAGGGAACAGTAAAACTAAACAACCACATAAAGGTGAGCGTCAACACCCACCCCCCCCCCCCCGCCCCATCTTCTCTCCACTACAGATACAGTAAAAAGATTGCAAAGAACATAGACCACCACAATCCACTATCAAGCTACCACAACACAGCAATGAGAACTACAAGCTCCAATCATCCAAAGAAACCAAAATAACATACCTGACCACAACATCAAATAAATAAGACAACAAAAAAGTAAGCACAATCTCAGAGCACCCAACACACACCATTCCACACTGCGCCACGGAACCCTCTCTGCAAAGCAACATATCTTAATATATTAGCTACAGCAGGTAGGTGAGAGCAGCACAGTCTGTCATCTGTTCTGATTCTGGAGGAATGTCCCGCACAGCCTAAAGCGGTTTTGCAAACATATGGCCACTGTGGCTGCAATACTCTCTCCATGGAGCAGAGGATGTCAGGGATAACAAACATAGTAACATAGTTGAGGATGTTGAAAAAAGACACCAGTCCATCAAGGTCAACCTTTTTTGGATCCCTGTCTTATACTTGAAATTTATCCAGAGGAAGTTACCGCCAATCTGTTTAAAGCGGGGGGGGGACTCCTGAACCAATTTTGCAGTCCTATTTCTCCCTAGATCCACTACTATCCTTCATTTTAATTAATGGATGTAACCCCGGATACCATTTTATGCTAAAAATTTGTCTAACCCTTCCTGAAACATGTCAATTGAATCTGTCATCACAACCTTCCCTGGCAGTGAATTACATATCTTGACTGCCCTTACTGTAAAGAGCCCCTTCCATTCCTGGTAGTGAAACTTCCTCTCCTCTAACAAGGGTGACCACATGTCCTGTGTACAGTTATTGGGGTAAAAAGTTCCCATGAACTTTCTCTGTATAGATCCTTAATGTATTTGTACATAGTATTCATATCCCCTCTTAGACTCCTCTTTTCGAAAGTAAACATGCCTAAACTGGCTAACCTTTCCTCATAACTTAATGACTCCATACCCTTTATAAATTTTCTCGACCTTCTCTCAACCCTTTCTAGTTCCAAAACGTCATTTTTATAGAGTGGTGCCCAGAACTGTAACCCATATTCAAGATGATGTCTTACCAACGATTTATATAGGGCAAAATTACACTGTCTTCCCTTGCATCTATGCCCCTTTTTATGCATGCCAATACTTTATTAGCACTTGCAGCTGCTGCTTGACATTGAACACTATTGCTAAGTCTATTGACTAGGAGCACTCTCAAATCCTTTTTCATTATAGATTCCCCTAAATTTATCCCATTAAGTTTATAGTTTGTGTTCTTGTTTTTGATCCCCAAATGCATAACCTTACTTTAATCTATGTTAAGCTTAATTTTCCATTTGGCTGTCCATTCCTCCAAGTTATTCAAGTCTCTCTGTAGAGAAACATCTTGCTCTGATTTTATTTCCTTCCAAAGTTTAGTGTCATCTGCAAAAATGGAAACTTTGCTCTCTAAACCATAACCAAGTTCATTAATAAATATATTAAAAAGGAGTGGCCCCAGCACAGAACCCTGAGATACTCCACTTAAAATTTTTGTCCAATTAGAAAATGTTCCATTTATCACAACTCTCCGTTTCCTATTCTCCAACCAGTTTTTGACCCAAGTTCAAATGTTGACCCAGTTCCCTTATGTGGTAAACCAACCCCTTGTGTGGCACTATATCAAAGGCCTAAGTAGAGGCATCACACACTGACCACTCCCACAATGCCTTGTGGGTACTGGCAAACACAGACAGTGAGTGGCACACAACCTACACCTATGATAACTCACTTGCCTGCTTACAGTTCACATAAATCAAGGTTCACAGTACAATTACTTTTAACAGATGCTAAATTATAAACAGTTAAACATGTTGGGCCTGATTCATTACTATCCTTATCTTGTGCGGAAGTTGCGATGCGTATTTTAAGGACAAACGGGGAGATAGGAAAGTCACGATTGTTTTCATAACACTACACTGACAAAGGTTTCTAATGGCAGATATATGCTGTACGCATTAATGCAATAGACACCTGCTATTGCTTTGCCGCTAGAAGCACCTAATTACCAAATGAGAGACGTGCGAACATATGCACGCCCCCAAAGTAGTCGCAGCTCGAGGAACTATTAGCAGTTGCTCGTTGATCGATCGGAAACTTATACACGCTACATCATCATTAGATGGATTGATCGGAAAATATTAAACTGTACGACCAACCAAATGAGCCAACAATTGACACTTTTGAACGACTTTCAACCATTATGTCACTATACACACTAGCCCGACTTCCGACTGAACAGTCGTATGTCAGCTGATTTGCCCGATTATTGGATGAACAATTTTCTGGTGTGTACCAAGCCTAAGTGACTTCTTGGCCAAATGTTCATAGGATTGAGAACCTGGAAGTGGAAGCATGCAAGGGATGAGCAGACTTCAATTCTTGAAGAATAGAGATTTCAACTGAAAAATTTTGTGTACATGGCATCTCCTGGCAAACGTTTTAACTCTTTAATAAATCATTGCTTTAGTCACCTTACCACTGGAGATACATGATGAAGGGCCTCATGTGTGACATTTACCTACCCAGGAGTAATGCATTTTTAAGAATCCAATAATCTGGAAGTTTCTCAGATGGCCTCATTATTAAACCAATGTGAGGATTCCGGGAGGAATCAGTTTCAATGTGAGAAGAAACAGTCAGCATATAGCATTCAGTCTATATTCATGGATGATAAGGACTGGGGGCTTCAAGTGAGTTTTGTAGGCCTTATTTGCGGTAGTTTTTTTAAGGAGCGTTCTGTATGACTTAGGAGTTAAAAAGAGGAAAGATACATATATTACACATGAAAATTCAATGATGAACCAAATGGAGATTCTAGTCCCTATGGGGCCTATTTATGAAACATTATTTTGTCAATTTTTAGCATGTGGGCTATTTAACGGTCTTGTCCAATTTAACAAACTCCGAAAAGTTTGTGAAGCCATGCTCATTATTTATTGGATAAGTCACGCCCATTTTGGTGTCATAGAATTGTGACTCATAAGTCACATGTCCTTGTGCTCCACGGAAGATTTCTGTCCTTCCTGAGCTCGCCATTAAAAATGGGAACTAGTGTAATGTTAAATTTATATTTGAACATAATATTGAAGTTTCATGTGACACACTCTGTTTGCCTTGTAAATTATACATCCAACAAGCATCAGAGAATAGGGCAAATTGTGTCATGTTATGTCCTGCCAAATAAAACATCTTACAATTTGGAGACTTGGAACAAAAAATATTTATTCTACAGCTTTGAGTGTATGAAAGTGCTTCCAAGAAGTGTCCTAGTCAGTGGGAGTTTAGGATGAAATGTGACTTTGTTTGTGAAAGAATTGTCATTTCTTATTAAGTTAACACTTTCAGAATTGAAAAGAATAGGCAAAACCATTGCCTTATTTTTAAATAGGACCAGTTGACTCTACAGAAAAACAGTGCTGTATATAAAGCATCAACATAAAGCACAAAGCAAAATATCAGTAAGTAGTGTATGTGATGTGTCTGCTTTTATGCCTACCTCCCAACATTTAGTCTTATTCTGTCAGGACAAAGTGGGTGCATTGTTAAAAAATGACATGGCTGTGCCGTATTGACAACTTGTCTAGAGATATCAAATCAGGAGGCCGCGCCTAGCCTTCATGCCATCCACTGAAATAACCCCGGAAATGCCACTTTCACCAGCAGCCGATGCATGCAGAACCTGGTCAGTAACCAAAATATAACTCCTGACAGTTCCATGCAGTCTGAACACCTTACAACACAGCAGGTCAGTCACTTCAGATCCAGACTGTCCCGTTGGAAGCGAGGTATGTTTTATGTTTTGCATGAAAACATGACATCTGTTTTGCTAGTGTGCTGCTCATTATAACAATGATAGGCAGATCAGTGAGAATTGTGGCATTCTTAATTATTATGGGATAGTTGCAATTTTAAGCCAGATTAAGTACAAATCACTTCATATACGATCTCAAATTGCAAGCAAAGATTTGAATGAGCTAAAGAGGGATTGAAATCACAAAAAACTTTTAGGTTTAGCCATTTTCGCTTCTGTGAACCCTGCAAAAACCTTTGAATTTAACACCAGTTTTGCCTATATCAACTGTTTATTACACAAATAGCACATATGTGCCGTATTTTGCATAAAATTGCACTGCACATGCCCAGAACCAAACTACGTGCCAATGAACGCAGCAATGTCCAATTCATCTTTGAGTACAAAGGACCCTTACTACAGCCTATGATTTCCTAGGTGGAACAGGGAAGGGAATGGGCGTATGCACGTAGTCAATGTACAGTAAGGGCTTGCCAAGCTCAAGCTTTAAGGTAAGTGTTTTTAAGTCATATCACTTGCAGATGACAATCATTGAATAGTTTTTGTTTCTGTGTGTTCTTTTGTGACTTTATATTCCACATCTGCAGTGTATTGTCTGTTAAAGCAGAGCGTACCTAGACCCTACTTGCCAACTCTCCCGGAATGTCCAGGAGAGTCTCCCGGACTCCCGGGCGAGTGTGGCAATCTCCCGAATTCTGCCCACTTCACTAGGAAGTGCCCCACTTCCTAGTGAAGTGGGCAGAATTAGATCCCAAACGCCGCGATTCCCAGTAAATCGCGGCATTTGGCCCTGCCCCCCGCTGTCAAATGACGCGTTTGTGTCATGACGTCACGGGGGCGGGGCCAAATGGTGTGATTTTGGCCGTCCCGCCCCACTCACGCCCCCCTCCACTGGCTGGCTCCCGGAAGGGAGCTGAAGAAAGTCGTCAAGAATGACCTAGACCCGCATTTATCGATAGACGTATCTTTACATCCGCTCCTTGTTGAACACAGACGTGCGTATCCCTGACGTTCGTGTGTTTTATGAAAAATCAGGCCCTGAGAGCACAGGAAAAGGTGAAATTGATAAGGAGAGATACAAATGTGACAAAAGGTTGAGCTGTGAATATCACACTGCTCCTTAAGTAGCTATTTACCATTAGAGCCCCGGTTGTAGCAATAAAATATCAATTAGCGCACAACCAAATCTTGCTGAGTCAGCTAAGTGACACTCCATGGAGATATGGCCAAGAGCGGTAAGAGTAATCTTACCTCTTCACTGCCCACTCTCTGCTTGTGCACATGCGTGACCTGGTTTGCTGGCTAGTACATGCACAGTGGAACTGGAAGCCCAGATTTGGGGCTCATCTCCACTAATAAAAAAAATCTATATAGAATAGATTCAATTTATTTTAAAAATTAAAAAAAATATATTTTTAAATATTACTGAATTAAAAAAGAACAAAGCATTTTTTAAGGATTCTGAATGATTATTGCCATCCTACTTAGAGTAACAGTATTAAGTTTATTTCCTTTGAAATTATTAATATTACTTTAAGAACATATTAACTGCAAATTTGAGTTATAGAGTTATAAAAATAAAAAAGAAAAAATTGCATATTTGTGTAATAAACATCTGGGACAAAGTATAGTGCCCTTCAAGGGTTCTTCACCTAAACGTAAAAATTAACTATGTACTGCTTCTGGGTACCAGACCCTCCAACATGCACGTTCCACCCAGTACAAAATTACTGCCCACTTAATTTACTATTACCGTTACCTGTGCTGATCTAACTAATTACCTGACAAATAACTTGTATATGTTTTACTTATTTTTCGGTAAGAGGAAAGCAGTCATTATATGCATTTAACAAAACAAAGGTATGGTCCTACTTGTGAGATCTTTCTACCCACCTTCATAGGGCAAAGCTGTGTATTTATTGGAGAGGCTCAAAATGGAGAGAGAGTATGGCATGGTCAGGGCCAGATTAAGGGAATGGAGGCCCCTGGGCTAAGGGCGCCTCCTTTACCCCGTGAGGCCCCCAATGTGAGCCACCCGCCGCCCCCCCGTACCCCGTGAGGGCCCCCCCCCAAGCGCTTACCTGTCACTGTAGTCCTCCGTCCCCAGCGCGCTGTAAGCTCCTTACTGAGGAGATCTCGCGAGAGTTCACTCGCGAGATCTCCTCAGTAAGCAGATTACTGAGCGCCGGGGACGGAGGACTACAGTGACAGTGCTCAGCAGCATTGATCGGGCTGGGGGCGCCCCCGTCCCCGGACCGATCAATAATGCTGCTGAGGACTTTGACGGGCCCCCTGGATGCCCGAGGCCCCTGGGCTATAGCCCAGTTAGACCTCAGGTTAATCCGGCCCTGGGCATGGTAGCTTCCTTTCTGCTGACTCTGGAGTATGTAACACTTTACAATACTCTGCTCATGAAGAGGGAGCTGTGTGAATCTAACATTATAGCACGCAACATTGCCCCTGTATTTGAAGGGCGTTGGAGAGCAGCCTAGCACTGTCTAAAATGATAGCCATGCCCCGTGTATGCTGGTCATGGTGGCATAACACGGAAATCCCCCTCTGGAAATCCTGCATTTGCCCCTAAATGTCAGAATTCACAGATTATAAAAAAAAAATTGTATGTAATCCCATTTACAACACAGCTGTCTGATCCTGTGTTCTGTATTTGCACCAGCAGATGGCATCAGTATGCCACTTTAAAAGAGAGAAATTGCAGCAAATATTTGCACAGATCAAGTGTTGCAGGGGAACAGGCCATGAGAGTCTATGAGTAGATCTGGGACAATGAAGAACAAATTCATTCTGCTATGTGGTGAGATTGCTGATGGGATGGGGAACACCTAAAGTTACAGTATGTCAGTGAAGCAGCACAGCCAAATGCAGAATGAGGTGCATATTGCACAGTAACGTTTTGAAAATGTTGCTTATCTATACTTTAGACCTCTTCACACTTGGTTGTTCAGATTGCTACAGCTGATCCACTGTTAGCTGTCTCATATGCTTCCCCGCTTATCTAATTACCATTACCAAGGTTTATATAAAAGGGGTTGTGGCCGTATTAAAGAGGGAAATGTCTAATGCCTGACAAGCTCTGCCAACATTCCATCCTTTAAATGTCATCCATCAGAAAATAGAAGCTGCTGCTTGCATGTTTTATTCCCTGAACATTGTTTTCCTTCTAAGTGGTCACTGTTTTAGTTTTCATGTTTAGAGTGATGTAGATAAATTACTCAAATCACTCCAAAAACTATCTCTCTGGTTCAACTTAAGGTGAGGTCACACATTGACACTTTGAATGATGTCACTTTTCAAACTACAAAAGCACCAGCGTTCATAGTGGTTAAACTGTTCCATGCTGACACATTCAAGTGGATGGGGAATGCTTATCCTGTCACTCCGGAGTGTTTATGCTCAGAAAACGTTGCATTGAACTGAGAATAAGTACTTTTCATTCACTCAACAATAATTTAATAATGGAATACTTAATCATTTCTATTAAAGCAGCCACCATTTTCTTTAATTTCAGTGTTTGGCCTCTTCAACCACTGCACTCTGTTCTTAAAGTATCTCAGGGGCACAACAGCTGACCTAGGAACAATCTTACTGCCACAGCAGTAGGACTGCTTCTCCAAGGTCTGGATCCTACTCTCCTGGAGCAACTTTCAGCTTGGAGGAGCCACCAGACCTTGTGGACCCAATTCTGGAAGCACAGTATCTTGGGCAAGAGATTTAAGGATTAAACTTCCATTTCATGATGGGCGTACCATTTATACTGCACACATGTGGCACTACAAGTGTCAGCATGCACATGGGTGCAATGAATATAGATCAACTTTACAGTTGTAAATGTAAAAATATATTTAGTTTAGTATTCAGATATCTGTTTAATGTGCAGTTATGCATAGGTGACAGATATGCTTTAAGAAGTATCTGCAAGCAGTGTGCATTGAGGGGATCATGATACAAATAAATTACATACAATGATATGAAATAGAAGGCAAAGATGGTTCTGCCCAAATGATCTTACAAACTAAGAGGTGTAGGGAACAACTGATACATAAGGTAATAGAATAGCAATTGTAGCTGTTGATGTGGAATGTGATGTGCAATCAGAAATTTGGAGAAGAAACATGTCAATGTTAGCCTGAGCCAATCAAGTAGTTTAGTAGATCTGTAGTACTGTCTATTGACATGAAGTGTAACTGTGGAGGAAAGTTTTCACTATAATCATGAAAGATTTCACATATATACAAACTTGTCCATATGTTTTTTTTGAGCATTTTAGAATATATTATGCAAAGAAAATGCAGTAGAAAATGAAGTAGTCCTGATTTTTACAGTCACTTATTACCGTTTTGAAAAGTTGGGAAGTATGCTTATGTTTAGCCATGCCTAAACAATTGTGCTAATTATAGTGAATAGCAAATACGTATTTTATTACATTTTGATTTAGATATTTTTTGGCTTCAAAGTTTAAGAGGAAAACTAGATCAGACTGAAGACCATAGCTAGGTCTTGAATGGGCTAAAGTTCTTCCAACTAACTCAAATTATGATCTGGCCACTGACACTACAATTAAGTCAGCCAGCTCAGACCTGTTCTTGAAAATTGTCCCAACATCATAGCATGTGTGACCCCCATACAACTACCAAGGATTATACCAAAAATGTACCAGATTTAGCATACTGAGAAATCTGGGTAGCCAGTTGTTGGAATTTAAGTGGTATCACTTACAAATCAAAGCATGGGACCACTTTTGATTTAGTCCAATCAATAAACTACCAGATCTAAGCAATGTAGTGAAAATGTAGCTATTGTGTACAGTATAGAAGGAAGTATTGTCAGTAACAATAATAAGATCTTCCCTGTAGGGGAAGCAGACAGTGTATTTGGTCTAGAAAAACCCACTACACAGGGTTGAGGAAAAGAACGGCACATAATTATTTTACATTTTTAGACATTTTTAGGCAAGTAGACAAATAGATGGCACTGCAATGGGGCAATATTTGCCCCTGGCTTTGGAAATCTTTTTATGGGAGAGTAGGAAAGTAAAGCCATATATGAAAGTAATAATATTATATTATAAGAGATACATTGACAGCATTTTGATTATTTAGCAAGGAAGTGAAGGAAGAATGTATGATATTATGGAAATTATTAAAAAGAAGGATTTTAATCTTATATTTACGAGTAAGATCAATAAGGGTGGTATTTAGTTTTTAGATCTTGTTTTAGAGAGTAAAGAAAATGAAATTATCACCAGTAATTATAAGGCTGTTATAATCAATGATTATCTATATTATAAAGGTGGATATGTAGATATCTGGAAATGAAATATACCATATTCACAATTTTGTAGAATTAAAATAAACTATATGTGTTATGATTGCCTATGTTTTGTATCTGGCAGTAGTACCTATAATCCACCAAAGGTACTGCTGTTCTGCTCCTGAACTCTGCAACATGCCTGAAGAAGTTAACCTCCTTTTCTGATGCCTTATTAGACCTGCACCTGTCGCACTGCTTCAAATACCTGCCTCAAGCTGTGCTCTGTGCAGTTCATCCGTTTGTTCCTGTCTGCTGCTGCCCAGTTCCTGTGTTTGCTCCATTGCTTGATCTTTTGTTGTGACCCTCGGCTTGATTCCTGGACCCTGCTTGTTTGCCCGTTGCTCTGACCTCTGGCTTGACTTCTGGACCTCGCTTATTCGCTTGTGACCTTGATCTCTGCCTGGCTATTTGGATTTTGTTTATCTGATCTCTACTTTATCCCTGGACTCTGTCTGCTTCCCTGGAGAGCCCTGTGCCTTCTGGACTGGGATAAACTTATAATACCTGTTCCTGCCATTTTACTATACAGTCTCTTTTGGAACCTGTTGTTATCCGTGGATTTGAGTTATCTTTGTTTATGTATTTACCTGAATAAAGACACTTTGCTTAATACTTCCATTGCTCTTCGTGAATGCACTAGGAATCATAACAATATGTGACCAACAATTAGCCACCTCACCAGTGCGCCATCCTTCAGTTGTACCTATCTATTTTATTCCCGGCCCTACCAGCCAGAGTTTTGTAGGAAGGCAGCCTCCATACGTGGAAGAGGTGGTTATGTGGGTATAAACCTATCAATCTATACAATACTGTTTTGAGCGCCAGTGTTTACATTTTGCATACATATATACATATATATATATTTATGTACTAGGCTGTAAGACAGAAATGTATATGAGTGTATGGTCAGTATTGCTCTTTTGTGTAGTGTGTGTTTAGATGTAACAAGAGAAAGAGAAAGAATGTGTTTTAAGCAAGCGCATGTTTGTGTGTGTTTAAATAGGAAGAGTATGTGTTTTAAATGAACAAGAGACAGAAAGAAAGATTGCAAGCACATGTTTGTGTGTGTTTAAATATGTAATGAGAAATGTGTTTAAGCAAGCAAATGTTTATGTCTGTTTAAATAGGATTTGTGCAAAGAGGATGTGTTTAAGTGGGGATAAAGTCCATTGTAGTGAGATAGTAAGCATTCCTGAGATGGAGTAAGGCTTTGTAAAAAGATTGAGAAAGTTAATAGAAATAGATAGAGTATAATAAGAAGATATACAGACAGATATAAGAAGCTAAAAGTTAACAGAGTATATAAGATGCAGGCAGATACAGACAGATAAGTTATAAGCTTACTGTGGAGTGTGTGTGCCCTGTAGGCTCCAAGTGGAAGAGATGTCCCCACTTCTAGGTGTGTATGTGGTGTGGTCAAAAGAGACTCTATTGCCTGCTTCAGTGGCTTATAAACCTTTACCCAGAATGCATTGTTTCAGGTAGGGGGTGGTGACCTCCATAAGTGGGCACTGAACGATGAGTCATTATTTTGTGCTTGGCTGTCCTTCCTGTCCAGTGAGCACATTTTTTTTCCTTTGTTTGAACCAAACTTCCTGTGGAGCCACATGTGAGAAATGCTCTAGATTTCAGCCAGTTCATATCTTAGTCTGTGCAAAGTTCGGTGCATGTAAACAGCAGTGGAATGCTAGTGGCCATTATGCGTGACTCAAGCTCTGCCCACCGCGACTGCGTCATCAGCGGTGATATAAGAGCTCCTTTACACTGTGATAATTGGCATTGGGCCTGGTCTTCTAGGGGAGTGGTCCAAACAAAAAAGGATCGGGCAACCGCATCTGCAGATGCCTGGCCCAATGCTGAGAAGCACTGGGCCCCTCCTAAGGCCCCTGACTGGTAGATACTAGGGAAATTAATTAATCGTGCAACCATTAGTAATAAAAAAAATGTTGTTCCCCCTGTTTTAATATTATTAAATGCTGTGTACCTTGTTGTAGTAGAAATACATATTATTTCCCTTGTTATAATGTAAATAGTGTGCCTCTAATTTAATATGATCATTGTGCCCCCTGTTTTAATATAAATTAATATTGAGACCCTTTTTAATAGTATTATATATTGTGCCTCCTTTTTTAATATTATTAAATAGATGTGCCCTCTTAAAAAAAAAGATATTGCTTTTATTTAAAAATGTGGTGTCACCATAATACTTATCTAAAATTTTCTTTCTATCTTGATCAATTGTAGTCCAATTGGAATCTTGAAAGCCTAGAGGAGAAAAAAAATAATTGACCATACATGTCAGGGATCCCATAGAAACTTCTGTATTCAAACAGACCAATTTGACTCTACCTGTAATGGAGACATGGAGTCAACCAGGGTAGGTTTTCACCAGGGACCCCCCTCAAGGAGGTATGGGCTTGGGTGCTATCCTTCTGCAGGTGACGGCCCTCCTTATAGGTACAGGTATAGGTTTGTGTTGGAAAGGGTGTAATAACCAGGAGCACACTGGAGCGGAGTTCAAGGAAGGCACTGGAGCAGAATTCCCCACAAAGCTTCCCAAGGCTAGTCAATGCAGGAGACTTTGCTGATATGCTCAGCATAAAAATCTGCCATGTCCCCGCGAGTCAGAACACTTTTGTCGGAACAAAAGTGTGCATGTGTCCAATGTGGAGGGGAGAGTGTGTGAGCATCCCACCGCCAGACGCCAGTATACCATCAGGAGCAGAAAGAGGTAGTGACTGCAGCCTGCCGACACTTTATACACCAAGTGGGTAAAGACACAGTTGAATCCATCTGCTGCTGAAGGTAAAGCGGGGACAGGGAAGCATGACAGAGTCCACTGGTAGCTCTCACTATAGCCTGGAGAGCAGGGGTGATTAGTATGACCCTGACACATCGTAAGAGAGCTGTTCAGACACCAACGGTGATGCCCCTTTGCCCACCAGCACAGCAGAGTGCAGGTACCCAGAGATGAGTTCCATGTACGACCATTCTCGACCTTTTGGCAGCTGTGTTTTAAGCACAGAAGGTCAGAGAGACAACGCGGTGTCTGTCCAAATGCTATCAAGAAATAGTGATGGCTCCAGGGCGTATAACAAAAAGCAGTACTGCCTGTATTATGAGAAGCCCCTCTTAAACATTGCCTGGCACATGGAGCATGTTAACCGCAATGAGACTGAAGTAGTCTGGGCCCTGAAATTCCCCAAGCATTTGAAAGAAAGGTGCATGCAAATGGCACATCTTTGCAATAGGGACAACTTTGCACACACGCTGAGGCAATGAGGACAGGCCATGGCGTTCTGGTACAATGCAAAATTTCAGACAAAGAGATGGATGATGAAGGCTTCATGCAATGAGTAACCTGCCAGGGCTTGTTTGCAAGGAAATACCTGTGGCGACACAGGAAGAGATGTAAGCTAAACCGTAGGGGCAACAAGTTTACACCTGCAAGAACAGAGTCTAGTCACTGTGCGCTCAGCCTGTTCCACCTGACATCAGTGGTGGCTTTTGCAAGCTCTTGAGTGACATGACCCATGATGAAGTCTTACTTGCAGTCAAAAATGACTGACGCAGATGGGACAGCATCTGTTCAACCAGGTCAGATGAGATGTTGGCAGACATGAGTACATCCATCAGAAGCTTAGAGAAATGGGCAGGCTACTGCTACAGGCCAGAAGAGCTACCCCTTTGAAGAGGATAGAAGACTTTACCGCCCCATCGAACTTTCTGCATGTAGTCAACGCTGTGAAGCTGGTAGCTGGCTATGACGAGGAGACAAGTACATTTAAGACACCCTTGCTGGCAGTCAAGGTAGGGCACGGTCTGCAAAAGATAGCCAGCAGAGTGCCGAGCCATGATGGAGGGCTGCACTGCTGTGGTTGAAAACACACAAAATTTCAGGAAGCTATATGAGGCTAGATGGAACGAGCTGATCTCATCGGCTGCCTTGAAAACTCTTAAGAAGTCCAAGTGGAACATGCCTCAGCTCTCATGGAAGATGTGAAAAAGATGCACTTGTACCTCAATGTGAAGCAGCAAGCCCACTGAAGTGGTCTATACACCGAGCCTATGGTTAACCACTGGTCACTACTTGCAAAAGTCACCCTGGCACAGGTGATCTTGTTTAATCGAAGTAGGGAAGGGGAAGTTTCAAAAATGTTGCTGATTACCTTGTCCTGAAGAGATTCTTCGGATCTCCACGAAGATGTGTCCCTAGCGCTTTGCGAGGTTGAGAGGAAGCTGCCGGCACTTCACTTGCATTGAAATCCGAGGAAAACGAGGGAGAAAAGTCCCCATCCTGCTGACAACAGCCATGCAAGCTGCAATGGAACTTCTTGCAGAAAAGCATGACAAATGAGGAGCTGATAGCCAAAATGTCTACATGTTCGCCAGACCAGCTGCCTTGTCACACTCCAATTGCATACAGCTGATGGCCCGAGAGTGTTGGGCCAAGCATCCCCACACACTGACTTCCACAATGCTTCAAAAGCACATTGCCACTCTCTCAAAGGTCCTCAACCTAAACAACACAAAACTGGATCAGTTGGCAGACTTCTTTGGGCACGACATCAGGGTGGCAGTATTACCGCCGCCCAGAAGGCACACTCCAACTCACCAAGATCAGCAAACTGTTAATGGCTCTCGAGAGTGGCAGACTGGCCGAATTCAAAGGCAAGAATTTGGACGAGATGCTCATTGATCCGGACGGTAAGTGGAAAATCTGGTGTCTGATGTATGCTTTTGACTTTTACCTCGGTCATTTACATATGTTTCTTTTCAGAACCGGTCCAGCTACAGAGCAACATGTCAGATGATGAGCAATCCCCCGTGACAGAGGGACAAGTGGCCAAGCGTTTGGTCGACACGTCCATGTCTGAAGAGAGGCGGTGTATGGACCTGGCAACATGGGACCACTGCCCAGCCATGGCTTCCACAGGTAGGTGTAGCACACAGTTTTTCTAGACAGAAGAACTTTGCCTTCTCTGTATTTTGCAGAGCCATAATAGACCACTTTACTTCCTTTCAGGTTGCAAAGAAGTGCGGAGGAAATCCTTGGACAGAGAGGAGGTCCAGGCTGTGGAGAAACCTGATGAGGTTTATACAGACATGCCGGGTGCCCAGAAAGCGAGACTGTATTGCGTGCCTCATGGCTGAACCATCAGAACTGGTCGGGGGTGAAATTCTACATAAAGAACCACAAAATAGCTTTAAAGAGGGATCAAACTAGTTGAAATGATGCACAGTGGTTGAACAGAGCTGTAGCCTCCATAGCTATGTGTCGGTGTAAGCGGGCATGCGGATGTCCTCAGACGGCCAGGATACACAAAACTTTCCCTTAACATTGTTATTATTTATTAATTTATGTATACAGGAATGTGGCTGTCCTCAGACAGTCAAAATACATGACACTTTTCCCCATCTTGCAGTCCGTGTCAGTACTTTAGTCAAAGTGTAAATCCCATGTGGTAACTCTGGTGACAAACCGCACCTACAAATACCCCTATGATTGTTCTGTCGACAGGGCATTAGGATAGGGGTGTCCCTATACGCCATGTTCCACTCCGCAAGCTCGCTGCCTAGGTGTAATCCTTGATTCGCAACTATCCTTTGTTCCCCACATCAACTCTATATTTACATCAAACTGATGTAGTGGTTTACTATAAAAGTTTTCTCTCCAGAAACAGATGAATTTCGTACAAGATCGCTTTCTCCACGCTGATACCGTAGCTTCTGAGAGGACATTATAGTGCTCCCTCTCCATTTCCCTTCTTAAATGGTACCATTCTCCTATTGCCTTATTTACCACTTCCTAGAGCTCTACCTTTGTTGATGATGTGAGATGTCACCATTCAATTTTTATTTTATTTTATTTTTATTTTTTGAGTACTTTCCTTAATGAATGAGGCCCAATGTTATTAATAAGGTAAAAACATAAGAGATTGGAAGGACAGCATTTTTAACCAAAAATAGAGGCGTCCATAGCCACTGCCATTAAGTCTATTGGTGCCAGGGTTTTGGAGAAATCTTGTGGCCAGCCCATTGAAGATTTAGGGACCTATTTATCAAGCCTTAGATCATGTGGAAATGTCAAATTTAACAACAGTCTAATGCAGTAGATATCAGAGATACCTCCTGTATTTATGCAATCTAATGCAGAGTACTGCAGTCCTCCATAATTATCAAAGTGAAGCTATTTATCAAGCTTTGAAAAGCTTAACTTTTCTGAGCTTGTCCCCGATAGCCAATGTCATCTGAGGATGGTGTTATCAGGTGTAACCTATAGCTGAAGCACTGCTGGCGAATTTTCTCTGATCATTAACCAGTAAGCTTCACGTTCCTTCCCTAACTAAAGAGTCTGTGTACATGCGTTGGTCATTACTGCCACATGTACAATGAATATGCAGGGTCTAAAAACCGGATAATTATTATTGTCTTGTCTGTTTGCCACTGAAAATGTATTCATTATAACCTCAACTGTAGAGATAAGGGATGCTAATTAATGGGACAAAAATTTGGTGGTACATAAATAGCCCCCTTAGATTCATAATTAATTTCAACAGATTTGTTATATCAGACATAAAAAAATAAAAACAAAATGGTATTGTGTCATAATTTCATGTTGTAGTATACTCAGAATAGATCAATTAGTTATAACTGGTGTATATTTGTCTGGAGTCTTCTGGGTACACTGTTACCATATAAACACAACTCCCATCAGCCAGAGCTACACTTTTTGCTGCCCTGTGCAAGCTTTCATCTTAATACGTATCCTTCCTTTTACAACATCTAAATATTTGGTTAAATTTTAACAAGTTGTAATTAATTACAAGCGAACAAGGTTGTCAATGATTATTTTTTAATATATGGCATCATTTTTTAGATATATTTTTATAACAATACTGTAAGTTATAATAATATAATAAGTCATCAAGGAGATCACACACTTACTTTTATGTGGTCATGGGTCTCTGAGGTGACTTTTTATATCTGTGATAATTAACAGTAGGAGGTGTATAATTACTTATAATATGCACATTTTGGTATAATACGCAAGTTTTCACAATCAACACCGAAGTCATATATATTGGAACTCATCATAATTCATTTAAAATGTATTTGAATATATAGGATTTCATTGCTTCCATGTAAGCAATGTCATGGGTTATTCTGGTAGGGGTCAGGATATGTAGGTTATTCTTGTTGCTGGCTCTTGAACAGGCAGTGTATAGCTGGCTATGTGATTGCTCCTCAACTTTTGAAGGACTGCCCCTGCGCCTTGTTGCTGGTGATGCAAAACACAGCTTTATAGGAAACTGCAGGGACTTGAGTTGTATAAAGGTATATTTGCTAGGCATGAGAGGGATACTTGATATGAAGACATAGGGGCTCTTGGCATAACTTTTATTATGGTGGCCTCTATCATGTCAAGTTTCAACATGCACACCTAAGTCTGGTTCCATTGAAGAGTTGAGGAGAGTTAAGGTCCTGCAGAAATATAGTAGGGACTTCAATCTGCAGAGTCAGTTTGTGAGGAAGTTTTATTGAAATGTTGAAAGAGTTGAAGAATTCCACGTAGTAGCTGACTGAGTCTTCATCAGTCATTCCCCTTCCCACTGACCCATATGTCCTCTCCTCTCAGGGGAAATAGCGTAGTCAGTACTCATTGATGGCTATGGTGGTGACATTATTATAAACGTCATAATATTTAGTGGGGCAGATTCAATTAGCCACTAAGTGCCACCTGACATTGCCTTGATGTCCGGCTAATACGGTGCAGAAATGAGTGGAGATTTGAGTAAAATCTCAGACGCAATGTGTCTGAGGACTGTTCTGGAGACATGTTACGCCACCTTGTACCACAATGAATGTGCCCCTTGAATCATTTGGGAATTTTCCCTTTAGTTTCTCATAAAATTGTAACAGATGTTAAATTTAACATTATTTTCTGATTAGATTTAAGTTAAAATAAGCTTACCTTAGACTATAAGATGTCATACCAACAGACACAGATCAGCAATAATCAATGTGTGTGCGCATATTTATGTATAGGTATAATATGCAGCTGACACACAGCTAATAACTGACTATTCTATGCCCAGCAGTGACTGTTATATTACAGCTGAGTGACATCACAAAGGCTGTTTATGATGGAGGTCAGTCACATGATCAGCCTAGTCAGCTGTTACATCTCAGACTGCCTGCATTTCATTCACAGGATACATACAAAAGGTGATAGCAGTTACTTCCTATGTTTTACACACTGGGGGCCTGATTCATTAAGGATCTTAACTTGAGAAACTTCTTATATCAGTCTCCTGGACAAAACCATGTTACAATGCAAGGGGTGCAAATTAGGATTTTGTTTTGCACATAAGTTAAATACTGACTGTTTTTTCATGTAGCACACAAATACTTGATAGCTTATTTGTACACTGAAATTTAAAGTTGATATTTGTGTGTTACATGAAAAAACAGAAAGTATTTAACTTATGTGCAAAACAGAAAACTAGTTTGCACCCCTTGCATTGTAGCATGGTTTTGTCCAGACTGAAATAAGATACCTCTTCATTTAAGATCCTTAATGAATCAGGCCCCATGTCACTGAATACCAGCCACTGCCTGCATTACCACTAAAGCTTCTTCTACTGGAAAATACATTATGATAAAAATAACTATTTTGCTATTGACTGATATCATTATTTGTTTTTATCCAGTCTCAATCATGCCCTTTTCACATGAGATTGTAAGCTCTCCAATAGGTAATCACTCATAAGCATTTGTTTTTTTTAATGTCTGCATTTATTGTATCTAACTTGTACGTCCCTGTTTTATATATGTTATGTTTTCCCCACTGATCAGCGCTGCAGTCATTTGCGCCTTACAAAGCTATAACAATAATACCATCTGTGACTAGAGAAATAACCATCCATTTACATAACCATCTGCCACTTTCCAAAATTCTGTCATATTGGGCCATTGTCCTGGACATAGAGTATTCAGGATGAAAAAGGAAATATTATTAATATATGCTAAACTCTTTTTGTTCTAGCATTAGCGTGTTGTAATTGTTATGTATCATTATATGATATAATTGTTTGAAATGGATTACAGTGCTTTAACTTATGCTGAAAGCTTACCAGAATATTGTAATGTATGTTACAGCTCTAGTTATTATACATCAATTTATGCATTTTCTCCCTATAGTGCAGAATTACCAGATCATTTCACAGATGTTTCTTATATTATTATTATCAGTACCATTTATTTATATCGCGCCACTAATTTGGCAGCGTTGTACAGAGAACTCACTCACATCAGTCCCTTCCCCATTGGGGCTTACAGTCTAAATTCCCTAACACACACACACACACACTCACACACACACAGACTAGGGTCAATTTTGTTAGCAGCCAATTAACCTACCAGTATGTACTTTTAGTGTGGGAGGAAACCGGAGCACCAGGAGGAGAACATACAAACTCCTCACATATAAAGCCATGGCCGGGAATTGAACTCATGACCCCAGTGCTGTAAGGCAGAAGTACTAACCACTTAGCCACCATGCTGCCCACATGATCTCCATCATCATTTATGGCACAAACCTTACAGCGCTGGACAGTGGGTGCCATAAAGTAGTCTAGTAGGGCACATAAGCAATAGGATGCAAGAGACCTGAAAATCTAGAATACTCCAGAGCTTCTCTTCTATTGTCCATGCCTGGTAATGACCTGGATAAATAGCTTTCCCTAACTATTTAAAAATATTCAAACGCAATGGTGTACATTGTAAAGTGCCTGACCTGATAACCGAGTAACAGGATCAATATCCAATTTGGCCACAAATGTGGTCGGGGAATCACTTCCAGCTTGACTTGTAAGTGCGGTCAGAAGATGGGTCCACACATAGGCCGATAGCAGTCATCTTTCTATAACATTTCACACACCCTAATATGAATTCATCGATTTTGATTTTAGTATCATTTGGGGACTGGCTTGTTTTAGTACCACACATGCTGAGAAAGAGCCAATTGTCCAATATTGGTGCAAATATCGAAGTGATACAATCAGGACCATCTTAACAACATTAGGGGCCCCCGGGCAAAGCAGTGCACCGGGGCCCCTAGATATAGATATATAGATGTATACAGATATAGATATCGATATATAGAGATAGAGATAGATAGATAGATGTACTTGCTCAGTGACCCTTGTAGGTTATTTTTGCAGGTTTTTCTCTTTTGCAGGATTATTATTTCTCATTAAGAGCCGTGCCTATGGGGCCCCCTTGCCCGTGGGGCCCCCGGAAGCTGCCCATCGTGCCCAATGGAAAAGATGGCCCTGGATACAATGGGCAAATCTTATTGCCAAGAGCATACATTAGGCTTTAAGAGCTATCAGAGGGGACAGTGTATATTAGCATCAATGGGAACAACTTTACAAACACATGTTTAAGTAGGAAGTTGTACACAGGAGTGTTCCATTTACTAGTGGCAGGATTACTGCTGTTGCAGGGGGTGCAGACTGCAAAGGCTATGAGCACTATTGATTCCCACCATAATAGCCACTGTCGGCACCTCAAGGGAGACACAAGAACTTCGTACCTGTTCCCTCTTACCCAGGGCCGCCGAGAGGGGGGGGGAGCGGGTACTATTTACCCGGGCCCGGCCATGCCAGGGGGCCCGGACCGGGCCCCCACCGCTGAATTTTATTTTATTTTTTACACTTTTCTTTATTGCAATTTTTTTTTATTTTTGTCTTCTTTTTTTTTTTTTTTTTCCCGGGGAGGGGGGGGGGGGGGGGGCTTGGGGTGTCCGACCCGTCCGTTGGTGGGGGGAGCTAGATAGTTAAAAAAAAAAAAATTTACATATTCACCTGATCGCGCCGCCCTCCCTCCTCTCTGCTCGTTTCACACTGACTGTCGGGCGTGACGTCATCAAGTCACGCCCGACAGTCAGTGAGGAACGTCGCAGAGGGGACCAAGCAAGAAGAAAGAAGAGAACACAGAAGAAAAGAAAGAAACTAACAAGTAAGTAAACAACAGAGAGTCAAGGGAAGGAAAGTAGAAAGGGAGAGTGTGACAAAGAAGGGGGAGAGATGTACAGAATGAAAAAAAAAGTGGGGAGAGATGTACAGAATGAAAAAAAAGTGGGGAGAGATGTACAGAATGAAAAAAAAAGTGGGGAGAGATGTACAGAATGAAAAAAAAGCAGGGAGAGATGTACAGAATGAAAAAAAAGTGGGGAGAGATGTACAGAATGAAAAAAAAGTGGGAGAAATGTACAGAGTGAATAAAAAGGAGGGGAAGCAGCATGGAGGGCGCAGTGTGAACATAAGGGGGCACAGTGTAGTGATGAAGGGGCACAGTAATGTGCACAGGGGGCTTGTTGCAATGTAGTGAGTGTGAGGTAGATGGTGGCAAATTAATGGGTGCTATTTTGTTTGTAGGGTGATGGGGAGGCAATTTAATAGTGGGGACTTAATTTAAGATGGGGTGGTTTGGGGGCTATTGAATGTGGGGATGAGTTTGGGGAGAATGAGGTCTATTTATTAAATGTGACTATGAGTTATTTAATGGCAGTGATGGTTGCGGGAAATAGGTATTGCTGTTTGCAGGAAGGGAATAGGTTTATTTATTAAATGTGAATACTATTATTTTAATGTTGGGGCTGGAGGAATGCCTAATTATTAATTGTGGGTGCTATTGATTTAACGCCGGGGCTGGCTGTAATTTTCTAAGTGTAGCCATTTTTTTTTCCAAATAGGTCCTTCAACATTCCAGGATCCAGACAAGCCACAACTAAAGAAAGCAGCAGCCACAGGTGGAGAAAGTGAGAAGAACAGGTAGGAGAGAGCAGCAGAGTGTGTGAAATGTTGTGATTCTAGTAGGGACAATACCAATTTTTGGTGAGTGTTGTGCCCAATGTTAGGTGCAGGCCAAGACTGAACTGTTTGTGTACACACTGCATTCTTTGTATACTACACTGTGGTGGTAGATGTCCTGAAAGTCAGGAGTGCTTGGACATATGTGACGCTCCGGCGAATTGAGTGCCTAGTGATTTTGATGTTAGCCACGCCCCCAAATGCCTAACTACAACTTTGAAAAAATTTGCGCCGCCGTGAGGCGGCGCAAAATTTTTTTGCATGCTCAACTATAAGGGGGGGCCCCACAAATTTGTTGTACCGGGGCCCTGAATTCCTCTTGGCAGCCCTGCTCTTACCCCTCAGCTAATTACAGAGCTGAGACTTGTAGTTCCACAACAGTTGAAGAGCATGTGTGCTAGAGTAATATAACTACAAAGCCAGAAAATCTGTCATTGATCATATGTAATTTGAAGCATACACGGTGAAACCGTACAAATAGTGTACAAAAGTACACAAGTTTCTCGCAGTTGTACAACAACACCAGCAGGTGGCGTGCGGTGACAATAAACGTCAATGAAAGGGGAGAATGACTGAGCTGTACTGCGGACCAATAGACTGGGGAGGGTCTGGCTCCCTGCCTGGCTATATAAGCCGCTCTCCGGAATGTTCTGCAGTCAGCTGAGTAAGGAAGTACTAGAGGGGGTATCGCTTCTTGGGGTGGGGGAAGAGAAATTCACCATTCAGTATCGTTCTGTTCTTATGCAGACAGTATTCTTATAGGATACACTAAACTAGAAGAGAACAAGTAACTTTAAGCAAGACAAGGTAATAAAGCAACTTCTTAAGAGACCGACCTCCCGCACCCTATAGAAGGTAAGTCAGAGGGGTAACTATATCACACTGGGGGTAATCACAGTTCTGATTATATTTTTTTTTGTTCTTTTCTTTATACTATATTCTTATTTGTATTAAGATCTAAGTTTAACTTTTGACATTTACTGATACACATACATTCTATGGCTGTTCCTCATTAAACTGTAATACTTTAGATTGTATGCTCTTGGGGCTAGATATCAACTTCAGTCGATCATGAATTGCTAGGTATATTCACTGATCTGTTAATTGTCTAGCTGCCATAACGTCTAACATATCTGTTCTATCGCGGAATAAACACATATATACACTTGTAGGGTTTGTCTGCTTGTTCTCCCCGATAGATCTCTGGTGTCAGGTTGACAGTTACAGCACAAAGGGAATTGTAATCCATGAGTCAGTGCAGGGTTAATGGAGAACTAAAGCGAATACATTGGGTTTGAAAGGAGGCTTCATATCAGTGTATGTCAGTGGCTGAGTCCGCTGCAGCCAGGCCTGTGTGCATAGTGTATCTGCTATGGAGGGACATGTCCTGGCTAGTCCTCTGTCTACATAGAGAAGGGGCGTGACGGTCTGGTTACGGGGCGGGGTTACACTGACGTCACCCTTCAGCAGATCTGTCTGGGGCGGGACTTGTATAATATGGCCGGTTTGGGGGCGTGGCTACAGCAGCTGTACAATGGTAACAGCCAGGATGTGTTCTCTGAGTGCTGGATCACTGTCAGATATGGAGGAGGGGAGGGATAGTCTGCAGCCTGGGGTGTCAGTGTCAGCAGCTGCCATCTCTTCATGGGTTGCTGCCTTTCAATAGACCCTGCTATCCCATGTTTGGAGTTTATGCCCAATGAACCTGTAACATGAAATGAAAAAGGCTGTTTGCACAGTGGGCTTTAGACTTGACATCAGCATAGAAATAAAGTACTGATCTTTATGGTGTTATGTGTAACTCTTATTTACACTAATCCTGCCACACACTTGGGAGATATTAGCAGGCTATTGGTGTAGTAGTTACTGTGAATGATTAAATTATTCTATGTAAATTGTTGTGCAATATGGTGGCACCATAGTATAATATTGTGTACGTTTAGAACTCATTTCAATTTAAAACCCTTAAGCATTTCTTTGTTTTCTTGCAATGAAACGAGCTAGTGGCAACACATTGAATGCAAATGTTTGTCTAGTGTTTGGAAGTTGAGACGGATAGAACAAAATGTGTCTTGAAAATACACAAAGCACTTGAACAATACGAAGTATGGTGACATTAGAATTGACGGGTTTCTATTATCAGACCTGTTTCCATGCATGCTAGCATTAAAACACTGGTAAAACACCTTGACAGTAAAGCTGGGTACACACTACACTGTTTTCGTCCAATAATCTGCTCAAACAGCCAACATACGACCGTTCGTTCAAAAGTCGGGTCAGTGTGTGCAGTGACACGATGGTCGAAAGTCTGCCCAAATGGATGATTGTCGCCTCATTTTGTTGGTCGTACCGTTAAATATTTTCGTTCCAATTTCGTTTCCGCTGTGTAGTGTGTATAAACTTCTGACTGATCCACGACAATCCTCCGATACTTCCTCGACCTGGGAGGTGTGTATGTTAATTTTTGATGTCAATCCCAGTCCCACGTGGTGCGGAATCCGCACATCACAGGCTTGTGTTTTGTATAGATGTGTATTGCACCTGTCTGGCTGCAGACCGTTACACGTGTATAAAGCACGTGGGTTATTACTCTTTTTCATCTATCTTGAAATCATCTGGGTTGTTGTCCCGTAGCAGGGGCATATGAGAGAACGCGTTTCTCCTCTTGAACCAATCTTTGCTCCAACAAGGTCTATTCTTTCTCCTTTCTCTTTGGTTCCGTACCAGCAGTCTTCTTGCCACAGCAAGCAGGAGAAGTGCAGTTGCATGTTCTTGTTCTTCTGTAGCCATTGTAGGTTTACAAATGGGAATGAATGAAGGGACAGTGTAGCCTTCTGTTTTTATACTGTTTTGGGAGTTAACTATAGTGAAGGCTCTGCCCCTTTATGCTAATGTCTTTGGTATATCGTACATTTCCCGCAAATGTCGCTGCAGTGTATACGAAATTTAAATCCTTGCTCACGACAACATGGCTGTTAAAAGTCGCTAAAGGGACGCCCGCTCTTCCCTTTATCGTCCTAAACAAGGCTAGTGTGTATGCAGTCCATGGACCGAGCGATCGGTCGCATGTAAAATCGCTCGGCATAAAAAGTTGGTGGAAATTTCTGTAGTGTGTACCCAGCTTAACACAGGTGGGTATGAGGCCTTAACGTATTATTCACTAACTTTCTGCATATTAATCAACTCAGTTGGTTATACTCACAAGGACTCATTACTGTGTTACATAAATAGTTACATAATAGTTAATTTATTTTTCCTCACCACAGCTCTCCATTAATAAGATAACACAAATATTGTGTCAAACTATAGTCATTTATGTTGACAGGTAAGCATTCAATTGTTGGACATAATTAAGACTTAATAAAACAGTCATTCAGTATGTAAGGTGAAGCTAAAGTTCAACTTATTTCTTATGAATAGGTGTTTTGTGACTTTGACCTTGAATTAAGTCTCTTCCTATGAACAAACATGTTAAGGTATAGGTTTTGTAAGACACTGGTGCAGTTTATCACAGAAACAGACTGTTTCCTTTTATATGCTCCAGCCATGTGTCGTAGTGGTGTAGCACAGCAGTAGCTGAAAATGTCAATACTTCTGAAATGCATTTTGAGGCCTCATAGACAGGGACACGTTGAAGGCATCATCGGTTCATCACACTGGGGCACTTTCAAATGGGGTGTTAACCAGAAAACTAGAATTTATTAATCTTCGATCGCTTTCTCTATACGAGTGAGACTGTGTTGACCAATCACCGAAGGGACTAATTGGCGCACCACTGATGCCTTAATTGGCTCTGCGCCCCAGGCCTTAAAACTCAGTACTGCGAACACCTAAAACACGCAGTGTATAAGGACTAATGCTGTGCAGACAAGAAATCTGGTGGAAATTTTGTTGAAATTAAAAAATAAGTAGCTAATGTTGACCCTCCAAACATCATATCATATGTTTCAGATACACTTTGTATCCAACTGCTTACCTAAGTTGACACTGTTCAAGCTATGTGCATTGGCTCTGTAGATGTTGCTGAAATATAAGCCAGTTTGATTTGTTGGCAAGATGTCACTGACTTGCACACCTACAGATTCACCTCAGTTGTGTTATATCTCTGATTTATGACCATTGCTATCTTTTGATACTGTACAGCTGAGCTGACTGATTACCTGGCTTGTAAAGCATGCTGGGAATTGTAGTTCTCAGATCATGAGCGCACGCTACATATAGAAATCCTCAATTTCTCGTCCATTTAATTGGCTTGCTATAAGAATGGTTTTGCATCGCTAGCCATTATATTATCATCATGCACATTCAGAGTGTTCAATTCCTTGGATAATGTATTAAGATATAATGCTCTAGAGTAGTATAGAACGTTGCAGAGTCTAATTTCAATTCTGCTTGCATTTCAGATGATTGACACACTTGTAACATCAGAAGCTCAGGACCTTCTTTACCAGCTGAACTCACTCTTGGAGCAGGAGCTGAAATGCCAGCCAAAAGCTTGTGGTTTGCGGCTGATTGAAACTGCTCACGACAATGGCCTCCGGATGACTGCCAGACTTCGTGACTTTGAAGTGAAAGATTTGCTTAGCTTAACTCAGTTTTTTGGTTTCAGTACAGAGACATTCTCATTATCTGTGAACATGTTGGACCGTTTTTTAGGCAAAATGAAAGTAAGCAGTTTGTGTTTAAAAAAAAAAAATATAATGTATTTACAGATTGTCATACAGACTGTGGTACTTGTTATATATATTTACATTTCTTTTTACTCCGCACTTCCAGGTACAGCCAAAACATCTAGGCTGCGTGGGCCTGACCTGTTTCTACTTAGCAGTAAAAGCCACAGAAGAAGAAAGAAATGTTCCCTTGGCGACTGATATCATTAGAATAAGCCAATACAAGTTCACTGTGTTTGACATGATGCGGATGGAGAAGATAGTTTTGGAGAAGTTGGGCTGGAAAGTAAAAGCTACGACTGCGTTACACCTCTTACATCTTTACCATTCCCTTATATATGAGAACTTAACTAGTGAAAGGTAAAGTGTTTGGATTATGATACTTGGTTTGGATGCCTACTGCATATAAATATTGATATTATTTATTTATTTTTGCTATGCCCTATTAACCTATGAATTCATGTTCTGCAAATGAGCTTCCTAATTGTAAATCTGCAACAAGTTACTTATTGACGCTTATTTTAGTGTTGACACAAAGATTCTGCTCACTCAAAACATCCCAGCTGCACTGTTTCTGGTGGAGGCAGGAGCTGCTGCTGGCATCTGATACACTGCTAAATAATGAGAGCTGACCCCTGAATGGAGGAGTGCTTCAAGTTTCTGGAGACAGCTGTGAATATTGGCAGACTCGGTTCATACAAGGTTTTCCAGCAGCTGCTCCTTCCTCCTATCTGATTCTTGCACACAGCAGGGCTGCTAGAGATGGGACACCCCCTGCAGCACTAATTTCTGTATTGTAATCAATAAAGCTTCCCATGTTTAAGCGTGGGTGTGAGGTTTGGTCCTCCCAGTCAATCACAAACTGCAATATGTTAATTGCGGCTTCTGATTGGTCCTTATGCTTACTCAACCAACCCCTCGCTCTTATTCGGGGCTGAGAAACAGTCCCACACACAGTAGCCCCCATGACTTTGGCTAGGGGTTAAAGGGCACATATAGAAAATATTTTACTAGGTGGTCGTGCAGCTTTAAAATGTAATAAAGTGCTCTTTCTGACAGGGTTAACGTGCATGTTAGCAATAGTTTTCATTTACAATGTACATTATGTGATAAAATATATATATATATTTCTTTTTAACTTGTAGGCAAAAGCTGTTTACATTGGAGAGGCTTGAAACACATCTTAAAGCCTGTCACTGTAAGATTGGATTTTCTAAAGCAAAGGTAAGTCATTGAAGAGAAGTAAAATAGTAGTGGATTAAGATTTAACATGGAAAATGCATCTATCTTAAAAGAGTAATAGTAAATGATACATATGGAACAGCTGTTTTACAAAGGGATGTGCACTTTAATATAAGGTGTTAATATACAAATGTTTTCTCTTTCCCTTAGCCCTCTGTGTTAGCATTGTCTATTTTGGCTGTTGAGATACAGGAACAGAAGCTGTTTGAATTGACAGAGGCAGTAGAATGTCTACAAATACATTCCAAGGTAACAATATTGCTTTAATGTTTCCCCAATTCTTAGCCACAAATTGGTATAATCTAGGAAGTAATGTATGTGACATCCTATACATTTTGCTTTACCTTTAGATCAGGCCTGGCCAACCTGTGGGTCTCCAGGTATTACAAGTCCCAACATATCCTGGCAGTTTACTGGAAAAGCATGCTGGGGATTGTAGTATCACAACACCTGGAGAGCTGTTGGCCAGGCCTGCTTTAGATTGTCCTATTAGTTTTTGATATAGCCTTAACTTATAATCTACACGCGTCATTTTGGCCCCGCCCCGTGACGTAATGACTCAAAACGCGTCATTTTACAGCGGGGGTGCAGCCAAATGCCGCGATTCCCGGTGAATCGTGGCATTTTGGACCTAAAATCTGCCCACTTCACTAGGAAGTGGGCAGATCCGGAAGATTGCCACACTTTCCCGGGAGTATGAGATACACTCCAGCTAAATTGGTAAGACTGGTCTCTCCACCCCTACTAAAATAAAATAACTTTATATAAATGTGTAACCCCTGATAGGAATGTTAGCTGGATTTATTTTTTGTGTAAATAAATAAAAAATTTTTGCAACTGTTTTGTACTGATATTTCAGTACCTTGATGGCCATAATGTTACTCAAAATGATGATTGCATTGTATGAATAATAATGAAATTTCTATATATAGGTATATGTGATCGGTGAGACATATTGGCATAATTTATTCCACCCAGATAAACCAAATCTGGAAACTGAAATCACATAAACGCTTTATAAATTATATA
Source organism: Mixophyes fleayi (assembly GCF_038048845.1). Classification (NCBI taxonomy): domain Eukaryota; kingdom Metazoa; phylum Chordata; class Amphibia; order Anura; family Limnodynastidae; genus Mixophyes; species Mixophyes fleayi. The sequence goes on along the minus strand of NC_134405.1, from coordinate 297,600,915 downwards.
CCTGAAGCTTTGATTAGTTTAAAATGTAATTAAGGCTTTGATTAACTTGTTGTAACACTTTACTTTTATTTGTATTTTCCCAGATGGGCTCTAGAGACCTGGTATGCTGGAAAGAGCTAGTATCAAAGTGCCTTGCAGAATATTCTTCAAGCAAATGTTCAAAACCAAATGTTCAAAAACTTAAATGGATCGTATCGGGTCGCACAGCAAGGCAGCTGAAGCACAGTTACTACAGGATAGCACATCTTCCCACAATTCCAGAATCTGGCTCCTAAAAACTATTGAAGGTTAGATTACCCCTCAGCTGTGTTGTATGGTATCTTTAAAATAAATTATTGTAAAATGTATTGGTCTTAAAATTGGGTACACTAGTCCCCTACAATCCTACCTACTGTAATATAAACTACAGCCTTAACTCCTCTCTTTCTACACTCACCAGTATGTTTGTTTTTTTTGTTTAGTGCTTGTTTTTAATGTACTAAAAACAGGCCACACATGGTCATCATGACACTATACTTTAAAAGCATTCCTCAGTTGACTAATTGACAGAAATGGTTAAGGCAAAACTCACCAGACATTGAAGAACAGTCCATGTAAACTATCTCACTTGTACATATGTGAGCATGAAACTGAGATTGACTATATTTTTAACAAGCTTCAGGAGTGTATCTATAGATTGCGTTGCCTGATCTTAGATGTGTGCCCAACTTGGTGTTGCACTCTGCTCAACACCCCCTTGTTATGATTTAGACTGGATGACTATGCTACTGGTTCAGATTAATGAACAGAAGCATTGAGAATCATTATTACAATAAACTCAAAAGGAATCTGACATAACTCTGGTATAAAGGGATGTATTCTCATGACTATTTTGGCCCATAAAATCGCTGCCTTAACTGTGTGTGAGCAATACTTACAATTAATCACAATTCATGGGAGTATATTTATATTTGACACATATGAAAAAAGCTATTTAATGCCTCTTTCAGGGGCATTCCAGCCACTAATGCCCTCTGAGGGGTTCCCAAGAATGTATGAAAGGGAGCAGAACACTTAGGGGTAAATGTATGATACTCCGGTTTCTTCAACTCCCGCGAGATGACAGCTAAAATTTAAAGCGGCGCTGCCTTGTAAAGGGAAACTTGCCTTTACAAGGCAGCGCCGCTTTAAATTTTAGCTGTCATCTCGCGGGAGTTGAAGAAACCGGAGTATCATACATTTACCCCTAAGTGACAACTGTCTGTGCTGCCTGAGACAAGCTTATCTCCCTCACCTTATGATAGAAACAGATGTGCTCCAAGAAATTAAAGCACCTCTTATACAACTTGCTCTCAAGTTACTTAGACTAGCACCGACCTCTACTCCTGACATTGCATGTATGCACATGCAGAACACCGTCCCCTAGTATTTACTCTCTCTCAAATGTTGGTAGTCTGGAAACCTAACTAGTAGAACACGCTTGCTGTCTTATAACTTTAATATGAATATGTATTTCACGTGTGTTTATTTTAGTATGTTTCTGACAATGTTGTATAATCTTTCTTTGCGCAGGGTATAAAGGAGAAGAGGACATAAAACTGTGACTTTAATTTATATGGACAATGGCGCACTTGTTTGAAATGCACAACTGAACTGTGAAGCCTAAAGATCACATGGCAGCTAGCTTTGACGTTCTCTGAAGGTTTAACAAAGAACAAAAAAATTAGGGAAACAAAGTACATACAGAGAAATATGCACAAGAAACTTTATCTTTATTTCTTCACTGGAAGCACTTCATAATGTGCATAGCTTCTGAAAAAATAACTGTGAAATGTAATGCTGATTGAGATTACCTACGCCTGTCCTATCCAACCATGACTGCTGCATGTTCACTCCAAGCCACAAGGTCAATTTTAGGGGAAAAGCAATTTTATGCTAAAGGGCTATCAATGTATTTCAAGGAATAAGTGATAACCAACAATTGCAGATTCTTTAGTTGCTATGGCTATTGTGTTCAGTGGTACCTAAGGTAAGGGCACCAATAAGGTGCTCTTGCAGTCAATACAAAACATGTGATAAATGCATTGATTCAGGTCAGTAAGCACTACTAATGTGTTTGCTTTTTGTTACAATTACTTAAACCAAGCTGCAGTATTGGCAATGTTGCCGGTGTTAGAACTTATGATTTCAAACTATTTTGTGTCTTCAAATTTGGAAACCCGAGTAATGCGTTTTGTCATGTAGAGTTACAGTAAGTGCTTGCTGTATACTACACTCTTCACACTTAATTACGGAGAGGGCTGATGCATTAAACCAGTGTTAAACATAACCTATTTAGGTTTCGTTAAGGAAGCAAATGCAATTTCGGTTAAATACACTAAAAACACTGTTTACTATTTAAATCTAGCTGTTGCTGGACTATAAATCTGATTCTCTAAGTAATATCCTGACTAATTGTTACGTTTGTAGTTCAGCAGTTGGAGTACAAAATGTTGACTCTGATTTAAATGTAAATGTGAGATCTATGTAATTTATTAAAAAAAAAAAATGCACTTGTCAACATTTTAAGATGTTGTGGTACCACAAGATGTAATATTGAAGTATGTCTGTATACTCGTATTGGTATTGAGGAGATAACAAATTGATGCTTTTTGCAAAGTTGCAGTTGGGTTTCAGTGCCTAGCGATACACAAATGTTGGTGTAAAGTGCTTATGGGTTTAAGGCAAATCGGTCATGAAAGACTGCATTGGTCAACTCCTAACTAAGGCTTTGTTTTTTTTTGTTTTTTTTTTACATTCTGGTTTGTACGTGGCCACTGAGGTCATAGCCTTTCTATTAAATATGCATTCTAAAATCTTCAGCCCGTTATCTTGTGCTGACTGCATAGTTGTTGAAACACAGCCTAATAAACAATGCCTAATGATTGGGTATAAGTTCTGTGTATCATCACCTTTCCCATATAAACTGAAATGCTGTAAAGATTTCTAATTGTTGAAGAGCCTACACCCTTTCAGTGCCATGAGGGTGATAAAAGCCAAGCAGTGTTACAGGCCTTTTAACTACTGTCATTTAATGACCAGTCTCCCTGACAAATCTGCAAAGGTCAAATCAATTTCACTAGTGAATAACTGAAACGGAGGTAAGGAAAGCTAAGTAAATGTGCAGTGGTTACTTATTAACATGTATCTGTTTAAAGGCACAGCAACACTAGTAAAGTCTCCATTAAAATATATATATATATATATAATCACACACACACTTCAATACATGCCTTTCTATATCTTCTACAAAAAAGTTGCCATTTCAAGACCTAGACAAAACTTGCATTTAGTTGCACGCTAGAGATATTGCAGAAAGGCATGTGTTTTAAGTAGTCTGATATAACGCGGAGACGCTGTGTAAAGTGCCTCTATTGCAGCGTATTAAACCTTACGGGAAATTGTTACATGTTTAGCGCAGAGATAGACTCAAATAATCAAATGCTAGACACTATAGCGATAGCAGATTGCCCATTACTGGTTTAGCTGCTTCTGGATAGGCCAACATATTCTACCAATGTTAAGAGGAAGTGCCACTGTTCAATGAAGGTAAGATGTGTACCTTTCAATAAACCTATTGAAAAGAAGCAAGTGTGTGTTTTATTTTTTTTCATACTTTTAATAAGCACATAAGTATAAAACAAAATGCAGCCTGTGAAGTTGTATTTATTTTATTATGCCAGGGTTCCCAGAAAGCCTAACATTTATAAATTTATCTTTTTTTTTTTTTTTTTTTTTTTGGGTCGACTCATTTTGGAAAATCGTGGGTGCCTTTCTGGTCATCCAGATACAGCCCCACCTCTTTTCAAGCTAGAAATAGGGCTGTAACACGTTAGGGAATTGCTATCTCTTTCTATAACATAAGTTGCCTACTCTTGCCAACAGAGTAGCCCGCCCTGCTCTCTCCTGAAGTGTGCAGGGCCTTGGTGCAGCGCATCGCTGCACAAGGATGCGAATTGCATTATTGTGCATCTGGGGCTGGGCAATAATGACACAAATAGCGCATTTACGTCTCCTGCACTTGATCTTTGGATCTTCCGGAAGGGAAGACTAAAAAGTAGGCAAGTATGGGCTATAACTTATAATGGCTAAATTTTCAAAACCATCTCTAAAGCATGTTTCTAAAAATCCCAAGTTCCGAAATTACGATTTTACACAAAACGTCATCATTGACAAGCCTCAAGTAACATTATCGTTGTATAGTACACTGGACACATCTTGCTCTATGCCCCTAGCTAGAAGTTCAGTTCCCATATGCACATTGTAGAGCAGGGGCTAGCTGGCAGATTTAATCACACAGCACTGGCATATGAGCAGCATCCTTAAAAGGTGGTTTTAGGTAAATACAATCCCTCACACACAGATACTGTGGATGTGTAGGGTAAATGTCATCAGAAGTCAGTTGGCCTACTAGTCCTTAGTGTGGGGTTAAATCAACATACCCAGAGGAAACCAAAACAAACATTGAGAAGATGCAACACCCGTACATAGAGAGCCCTGGTCAGGGGCGAACGGAGGATTGCCGGTCCAAAAAAAAAAAAAACACACCCCCCCCCCCGCTCCGTTTCTTCAGCACTGTCCTATACAGCAGCCGCGGCGCTGTCTAAGAAGCGGCCGCGGCGGTGCTGTATACACTACAGCACTGCCGCGGACGCTTCTTTGACAGCGCCGCAGCTGCTGTATAGGACAGTGCAGCTAAAGTGGCCACTTAGTTAGCGTAGGGGGGGGGGGGGGGGGGGGGTTTCTGGAGACTCAACCCCCCCCCCCCCCCCACCCCTGCGTGCGCCACTGCTGGTTGGAATTGAACCCCCTGATCTTAGTCCTGTAAGGTAGCAATGCTAACCACTGTGCTACCGTGCTATCCTTATCAAAAGATGAAAAGCCCTTTTGCTGGAAAAACTGACTTTTTGGCCAGTGAAAGGGCTTGTGTTTGATTTGCACTACAAAAGAATGAGTTAAATACTGGCATTTGAAGCACTGGGCTGACCCGTTCTGTCCTCCCCACCCTATCATGGCTGTCCGCACGGCACCAGTTCACTGCTCTGCTGGGCAGAATCTCTCCTTCCCACTGAACAAGACAAGTGCCGTGGCCACGTCCCTGTCCCCTTGTCGGAGGGACAAATGTTGGGAGATGCCCATACTGTTTAAATTTTAGGAATCGTGTATAAATAAGAACAGTACTTGATGATCATATGGGCACCACTATAACTCGCCAGTGCCACACTGCTTTTTTCACTTAGACCACTGTTTTCACATCTCCCACTGCCAAGCTCAAGTCAGTGAATAAATCAGCCAGGCAGCAGAAGATTTGAAAACAGCGGTTCAAGTAGAAGTTGTGGTGTGTTGTTAGTGAGCTACAGTGGCGTCTGCATAATTGAAAAGTACCAAAAAAAATAAACTATTAATTTGTGTTAAACTTATATAAAATGTTTTTGTTTTTAAAGTCCTAAATAGTTAATATATATTTAAGAAATTCTGCACCTGAATTTTTTTTTTTTATCTTTAAATAATAAATATACTGTATATTCACTAACCTAGATAAAAGTTAATGTAATCTTTCTACTCTCTCATCATTAATATTATGGATGGTTTTACAGGTCAATGTATAATCAATTAGTAACATCTATCCTGGGTAATGTTTGATAAGATATAAAAAATGGGAATATTGCTGAACATCCGTGGTGAATTTTCCATGCATTAAACTAAGCCAATTTGCTAATTAAGGCTCCAACGTTTCTGTGGGTGTTCCCTCTCACATGCTGTATGAATATATTATTGACATTGTCTTGCCAGCTACCAGAATGGAAGGCCAGGATTATTATTGCTGATTGTTAATTTATAAGGTGCCTCAGAGTTCCACAGCATCGGACAGTAGGGAAAATAGGGACAAACAGGGTAGACAAAATAAATGCAAACATGAAAACAATGGGCAGGGAGCTTCCTGCTCAAGAGAGAGCATGAGATTTAATAGAAAACAGACAGAGCTGAGAGAAGAGAACCGAGTTGATGGTGTACCAGTGTGAGTATTATAGGTGGGAGTAGGATGAGCTCTAATAAGATAGGTTTTCAGAGAGTGTTTAAAGATTTGGGGTCTAGTTCGTTAAAGAACGCGAATACTGATATGTGCTGTATTTTGCGTAAAATCATACACTTACGGCAGCCTATGATTTCATGGGTGGAACAGAGAGGTGAATGGGCGTGTGCACATAGTCAATGTAAGGGCATGTCAAGCTGGAGCGCACACAGTATCTGATTTAAGCTTTGGGCATATCTAAGGTACGTATTTTTCTGTCGTATCACTTGCACCAGCTACAGGTCAGGTGTAAGTGCCGAGTGATAGTGACGATGGTCACGCATGCTATAACATGTGTTTATAATCAGGAGCAACTGTAAAAATGCATTTTATGTGCAGTAGACATTAATAACTTCCACTTAAATGTATTTCACTGTGCGTTATGCTGGTATTTTATATTCCACATCTCTATTTTACATATCCTGCAGTGTATTGTGCCTGTGTCAGTACAGCAAGTGGCGGATAAGCAGAACTTACATAGTTGCGTATTCAACAACAGATGTTTTTTCAGATCCGTTCATATATTAATACGTGTGTATGACAGATTTATATGCGTTTTAAACAAAATGCACCAAACATTTTTTAGTGTGTCTTAATGAATCAGGCCCTTGAAATCTGATTGTGTGTTTTAGGGCATTCCATAAGTGGGTTGGGCAGGGAGAGGTCTTATAGGCCGGAGTGAGGTGGTTACCAGAAGTGAGGAGCAGGTCAGAGATAGATGTAAGAGGGTGCAAGTATTTTGAGATGCATGAGGGGGTAGTATTGTAGTGGGCTTTGTAGTTAAGGGTGCGTAATTTGCGTTGGATTTTGAAGGACATGGGGCAGACAGTGTAGGGATTTACAAAGTGGAGCTGCAAGAGAAGATCAATCTTTCTGTGGCATTTAAGATTAATTTAAACAGGAATAGATGTGACAGGAATGCCAGGTAGGAGAAGATTGCAGTAGTCAGGGTGGGAGACAATGGGAGAGAGTATAAGAGTTTTGAAGGCATCTTGGGTAAGTAAAGGGTAATTCTGGCAATATTTCTAAGGTGGAGTTGACAGAACTAGGAAAGATTGGATTATGGAGGATATATGGAGCTGATGTAGAGATGCTCCACATCTACAACACCGATGCAGAGTGGTCTTGTAGATGTGGAGCAGCGAGAGATTAAGTTCGGTCTTGCTGCAGCAACTAGAACAGATTGAAGCAGGTATAGATGGAGTTGCTGACAAGCCAATATCTACGGCCACCGTACTGTGCAGATAAGAGCTAGCTATACCTAACTAAGTCAATGTATTTCTCTCAAGGTCGTATTAAAAAGGTATAGGCATTTTAGCAACAAAACCTCTTCTCACCATCACCACCCTGCTCAAACTCCACTTTTGTGTGTGTGGGGTGTGGAGAGAGTTATGAATAAATATTATTAGAAAAAGAGATATGCGAAAATGACATTTATTCATGCTATATTTCAATCATGAGACAGCAGAGAAACTAATAAAGCAATATATGTCATCTGATCAACTGGAAAACAGGAATAAGAATATGCATTCCTCCTTTGACAAATGGCTACGGAATTGCTGTGGCAATTTACTGTAGGTGTTTTGATAATTATGTTCATTACAAGTGTAGTTTAGCACAGATTCTCCCACTGGTTATCTGTAGATATCTGATAGACAGAAATACTGCCTAAAGAATGCCACACACATAATTTTTTCTTCTGGAAGAAAAACTGCATATTTTGTTTTTGTATAGTCACATCAATATACGATAATTGCAAGCAGAGTTAGTATTAATTGATGCCCATTTCTGATAAATTTAAGCACACAAGCATTTATTTAATCTGTCTCCTCTAGCCATGCAACAATGGTGTTGGTGTCAAGTAGCAAATATACACTCTGCTCTCAAGGAGTGTTCTTAATGGAACATTTAATTCAGTGATATACGAGTGGGGGGATGATTGGCACCCCGCTCCACTTAAACTAGCTTGAAGATACCTGGAGGTACAAACTTCTGCTCCTCCACAAAAGTCATCTTGAGTTGCAAGTGCATATGCTTTGGTGGAAAACTAGACTTACCTGTGCAAATCAACGTACACATCAGCAAAGATTGTACTGTGTCTCGGGCTGTTTGGTATTTAGTATATGAGGCCCATTGTCAAATATGTGCTATAATGTATGTAAACCTCCTTGGGAAAGCAACTTTATTTAGTTCTGAAATGGTGGAATTTATACGCATTTGATAAAACAAGAAGGGTGGAATGCAAGTGTCCACCACACTCTGCAGGCTTCCTTGTTATAGATTGACCAACCCAGCCTGTCATAGCCTAGTACTGGTCCCACACTGTTTGTCCTTTCGAAATTTCCACAATAAGTGCTGGGACTTGAAGCACTTTTGGGGGAAAGGGGGGAGGTCAAGTCTTTTTAAATTCCATTCCACAGAAACTACTCTCACCAAGGTCACTAATGACCTCCTGACTCCCAAAACGAAGGGTTATTTCTGCCTACTCATCCTTAGACCTCTCTGTGGCATTCAAAACAACCACTGTCTCATCTTACATCGGTATCCGCAACACCGTCTTTGCATCGTTCACCTCCTACCTCACCAACAGCTCCTTCTCTATGTCTATCCCTGCCTGTCGGTGTCCCCCAAGAGTCCATTCTTGGCCCCCTGTTCTTCTCTCTCTATGCTTTTTCCCTCTGTGATATCATCAGCTCTTTTCCAATATCACCTTTATGGTGATGATACCCAAATTTATTTCTCCTCTCTCAATGTCTCCCCTTCACTCCTCTTTCGCGTCTTCATTTGTTTATCAGCCATCTCTTCTTGGAGATCCCAGTTCTTTCTTAAGCTGAACATGTCAAAGTCAGAAATCAATGTTTTTTCCCTCCTCAAAGTTCCTCTCACCTCCCTTCCGTTGACAATACCATCCTCATCACTGTCCTTCAGGTCAGCTGTCTCTACTCCCTCTCCATCACCCCACACATTCAGTCCCTGTTCCAATTCTGCTGCTACCACCTTCATAACACATCCAGAATCAAGCCCTGTCTCACCCTCAATGCAACTAAAACTTTCAACCACTTACTTGTTATCTCTTGCATTAATTACTGTAACCTACTCCTCACTGGCCTTCCTTTCTCCCATCTCCCTCCACTTCCAACTGTTTTCAGTGTTGCTGCCCAACTCAATGTCCTCGCTCAGCCCACTGCCACCTCTCTCTACCAGTCGCTATACTGACTTCCGGTCTGCTTCGGAATTCAATTCAATCTTCTCTCACCTACAAAGCCCTCGACCACTCCTCTCCCCCCTACATATCCAACCTCATTTCCACACACTCACTCCCACTCGCTTCACTCTGTTAATGAGCACCGCCTAATTTCCTCACTGATTGCCTCTTCCCACTCGTGGCCTTTAGAACTTCTCCCACCCTGCTCCCAACCTCTAGAACACACTCCCACGTCCAATTAGACTATGGACTAGTCTCCGTGCCTTCAAATGTGCCCTTAAAGTCCAGGGTTGCTGTCTTGTGTTAGCTGTGTAGATGGTGGTAATATGGTAACCTAGGGAGATTAAGATGGTGGTTGAGCAATATCATAAGCTTATCTGAAGAGCTGGGTTTTGAGAGAACGCTTGAAGGTTTGAAGACTAGAGGAAAGTCTTACTGTGTGGAGGGAATTCCACAAAGTGGATGGAGCCCGAAAAAAGTCCTGTAACCGAGAATGGAAGGAAGTGATGAGAGTGGAAGAGAGACGCAGATCTTGTGGAGAACGGAGGTGTCGAGTTGGGAGATATTTTGAGACAAGTGAGGAAATGTATGTCGGTGCAATTTTGTTGACGGCCTTGTATATTAGAAGAATTTTATATTAGATTTGTTGAAATACAGGCAACCAATGTAGAGTATCAAAACAAATACAGATAAATGGGGCGCTGGTTACCCTATATTGATCGATCAAGATGCAGCTGTCTAAACGGGATCTGGACCCGTCAAAGGTATAGAGACTAATATAATAAGGTAAGATAGCGCAAGACTCAAATCGATATAAAATTTATTACAAATACATGTGTATCAATGATAAAAAAGGTAAACAATTACTTCAATATATTCTGGTTAAATGAATAAAGTGTTAGAGGAGACCTGACAGTCGTGAGACTAAGTCAGTAGCATAATATCATTATAAGTGTCATAGTGGAAGTATGTATATATCACTAGAACAGTAACACTTAGGATTTATAGATTGTGTCACACAGAAACATATAACCTGGTTCAGAGAGCTTTCAGAGACTGATAGGTGTCATGAATATCATGGAGATTGGCTACTGGGGTGTTACTGTTATAATAATTATCACTATGCAGATGGTTACAGATCTCATCAAAGAGCATCTACTATCCAATTAACAACATACAGTGAACAGTAACGATAAACAGGTAATTCCAATTAGTAAAAACGTGCTTAGATGGTCTCCAATTAGAGCATCGATTGGGATGTGAATTCAGGGAAATCGCAAAGGGCTTCCGTTTAAATGTCAGTCTCGTTAAATTGATTTCCAGACTGGTATTGATATGCACCTCTACACAATAAATCTCCTCAGAATATCATATGATAACGATCAAGTCCAAGCAAGTAAAAAGGTGTAGCACGCTGCATGTCGGGCTCAGTGTCCTGCAGCCGCGGTTTTAATCGTGTTAGCGTCCATTGAAATGGATCGTAGAGAGTAGTGAGTGATCCCATCAGGTTCAGTGTCCTCCGCCTACAGATTAAGCCGTGTCGGCATCCGTTTCAAATAAAGCGCAGAGAGCAATGTGTGGTCAACAAGCAGAATGAACTTAATCCAACCCCGGGGTATGGGAAAAAAAATTGATTAGTTTTTCTGCCACGTCTCCAAGTCTCCAGGTCTCCAATAGATAGGTGAACTCCGCCTGACGCGTTTCTCGGCACTGACTTGCCTCTGAGGAAACGGCAAATCAGTGACGAGAAACTAATCAATTTTTTTTCCCATATACATACTTCCACTATGACACTTATAATGATATTATGCTACTGACTTAGTCTCACGACTGTCAGGTCTCCTCTAACACTTTATTCATTTAACCAGAATATATTGAACCAATGTAGAGACTGACAGAGTCAGATCTTTCTTCCAGACAAAGTGGATAGGCCTTTGTCACCTGTACACTTGAGGGTATAAAATATGCATTAGATAAATCCTATGACTGAAAGTCCGATCAGTCTGACGATTCATACGTACACACTGATACGATTTACCTTCAGATCTGTTCTCTTTATCTGGTCCTCTAGTCCAGAGAATGACAGCACAATATTCATTCATTCATTATTGTCATATTGTCACACTGATTAAAACCGCCTTGTTATAGCTATCCACATGTTCTAACGAATTTCGTTAGCTTTTGTGACTCTGAAACAAAACATTCTGTCTCAGAATTAACAAATTAATTATTCCTTCTACAGCACTCTCTACATTTATTCACCGGGAAATTCATTGCTAGCATCGGCTGAAAAGAGCCCGACTCTGTAAACTCTATGGAGATCGTGAGCATGAGTGTATACACACTACATGACCGTTAGGCGATTGGTCGGAAAATGTTAAACAGTACGACGAACCAAATGAACCGACAATCGACACTGTGGAATGACTTTCGACCATCGTGTCACTATACACACTACCCCGACCTCGTATGTTGACTGATTTGCACGATTATTGGACGAAAACACTCCAGTGTGTACCTAGCCTTACTATATAGGTTACATCTAATACGTCTTTTCCCTCCCACTGTAAACAGGCCCAATTTGTCTATTCCTTCTGTGTAATCTAATCCATCCATTTCCTTGATTAGTAAAGTTGCCAATCTTTGAACTCTCTCAAAGTTTCCTATGTCATTCTCATAGACAGGTGCACAAAACTATAGCTCAGGCCTGTCCAACCTGCGGCCCTCCAGGTGTTGTGAAACTACAAGTCCCAGCATGCTTTGCCAGTAGACAACCTGTTGATAGCTGGAAGGGCATGCTGGGACTTGTAGTTTCACAACATCTGGAGGGCCGCAGGTTGGACAGGCCTGCTATAGCTGATGATAGAGATGTGATCTGACAAGTGACTTATACAATTGTAAAACTATATCTGCATCACATGTATATATAATTTATGCGTTCCACAAATGTATTGGGCTTTCCAGCTGCAGATGAGTCTATTAGTATTTCTAAACCTATTACCATCTCAGTTGTCCTCCAACTGTATCTCATTTTATGTGTAAGAAGCATGCAGTAATTGTTACCACGACCTAGGCGAGTAACTTTATTTATCTCCATAAATGATGATGGTGATCTCCATTTTTCCTGCTCTACTTTACAACGTCTAAATCCATATGTAGGGAGAAACTATCCCTATCTTTTTCTGTGGGAGTGACTGACCTAGCACTGAGTTTAATTCCTGTAGAACACATGTATGAATGTTATCTGGCCCATTTATCCTTCCAAAATTGTTTTTAAATGTCTAACTAAAAAAGCGAGACGTTCTATCTAATGTTGTGCACATTTATTAGTATTATATTGTTATTTTTACTTTGGTAGGGGAGTACCGTTATATTTTTTAGAGGAAATATTGCAACATTATGGGCCTGATTATGGTAGTCTTTTTCTGAAAAAATATATGTATGCGTGCCACTAGCTAGCACAGAATATGTGTATGCAACTGTGATAGACCATAAAAATGCATTGTATGCACAGTACACATTAAGCACACTTTAATGTATGTATTTAATATAAAAAAAATATATACAAAATATCTTTTAAAACCAACCATATTTTTATTAATGATTATATTGTTTAGAGCTGTTTGTGTATTTTATATTTTTTTGTATGCATTCAGATGTGACCTTTTATTGTACATATGCTTGTGCATCTACTGTGTTAGGATTTTGTTTCTGATGCTTTCAATTAGTTTCAGCTGCAATGTAGGTGTGCTAACTACACTGCAGCTGAATGTAAGTAGCACACCTACAGACCACAACTGACTACAGTTCTGGTCCTGATCCCTGGCTACAGTTCTGGTTCTGATTCCTGGCTTTGTCTGACTGGTCGTGTTCCTGTTACCTACCTGGCTGCCAATTACTTAGCGCTCCATTCCTGGCTTAGGTGGCGGTGTCCAGAGAAAGTCGCGACAGTGGTACCATTAACATTTCTATAACGCATTGTTTGCCAACGTCTGGTGCAGGGGCGGATCTAGACTATTGATATACCCGGGGCGATTTTAGGGGAAGGGGGGGGGGGGGGGGCAATTTAGGCCACACCCCCTTTCTGATTTCTAAGGCTGCCGGCGGCTGCACAGTATGTGCAGGTCCGCTCGGCAGTGGCAGTGTGCTGCCCCGCTGCTCTGATTGTGTTTAAAACACAATCAGAGCAGCCGGGCAGCACACTGTCACTACCGAACGGACCTGCACAGTGTGCAGCTGTCGGCAGCTAGCCTCTGCTAGGGGGGGCAATCGCCCCGAACGTTCCCCCCCCCCCCCCCCCTGGATCCGCCACTGGTCTGGTGGTACATCTCGCTGGTGTCCAGCTTCTCCACATCTATTCTGGCTGGCATCCTGACCATCAGTTGGGCAGCTCCACTCAATCCAATTGGAGTGGTAATAGATCGCACTGACTTTTGAACTGCTTTCAAGTAGAGATGAGCGGGCTCGGATATCTGAAATCCGAGCCCACCCGAACGTTGCCGATCCGAGCCGGATCCGAGACAGATCCGGGTATGCCCGCCAATTGCAAAACTGAAATCGAGGCTCTGAGTCATAATCCCGCTGTCGGATCTCGCGATACTCGGATCCTATAAATTCCCCGCTAGCCGCCGCCATCTTCACTCGGGCATTGATCAGGGTAGAGGGAGGTTGTGTTAGGTGGTCCTCTGTCCTGCTATATCTCGTGCTGTGCACGAAAAATTTAAAAAAAAATAATTATAAAAAAAAAAAAAAAAATATCCAAAAACAATCCTGCAGTATAAGTCCATTGGTACTGCAATATTACAAAGTTCACTGATTCTGCAGAATAGACTGGGAATTAGTGGAAATGATTGTTATTGAATGTTATTGAGTTTAATAATAGCGTAGGAGTGAAAATAAACCAAAAAACTTGATTTTAACACTTTTTATGTTTTTTTCGAAACAAATCCGAACCCAAAACCTCAAGCAAATCCGAATCCAAAACACAAAACACGAGACACCAAAAGAGGCCGGTGCACATCCCTATTTTTAAGTGCGTTTGTGTCCGGCTGTTCTGAGGGACTCAGTCTGTCTCAGAATATTTTGGATTCTCAGGACTTAGTTATACACTGTTGATAAGTACACTGTAACATTCCCTGTAACGTGTCTGCTGATACTCTGATATTGGGACTTTTTGTATTCTGCATTTTTGCCTATTGACAGCAGAGCATCTGAACCTGAGAATCTGCATATACTGCTGATTAATTGCGTTCTAAAATAAAGACTGGCATTTTAAGTACACACCTCGTAATTTTGCTGCTTACCTAACATACTGCAGTCTGTTCTGTCTGTTAATATACAGCAAGTAATGTTGAGGCAGAGCGTACATACTCCTTCATTCAAATTGAAACATATCTTCAGCTTGGATTTTAATACTGTTAGACCTACACTCAAGGTCCATGCTCTTTTTTTTTTTTAAATTCAACTCGCGTGTAAGTTCCAACCCAATTTGAATTGGGCTCTTTATGTTTTTCACACAAATACCAAACTACCATGGAAATCCTGGATTTGTCACCCACATCATTGTCTGCCCTTCTTCTGTACACCATATTTAATACTAAAGAAGGGAAGTAATAACACAAAATAATAAAAAATAAAATCTTATAAAACACACATGGTTTTATTGCACAGACATACATATAATTTCATATTTTACTTTTACCCTCAATATAATATCAGTTTTGGTTTGTGTTTTAAGCTGGTGGGATAAAGAGTGAGCACAAGTGCCCAAAATGAGGATAGTGATGGTTGTCTTTCATGGTTACCGAGTGCTGCAA
Organism: Mixophyes fleayi; assembly: GCF_038048845.1. Taxonomy (NCBI): domain Eukaryota; kingdom Metazoa; phylum Chordata; class Amphibia; order Anura; family Limnodynastidae; genus Mixophyes; species Mixophyes fleayi. The sequence continues at coordinate 297,585,803 of NC_134405.1, read as the reverse complement.
CCACAGCATAGACACAGTCAGCCATAACTCACCCTAAGGGACTCAGCAACGTTTGTGGTTTATAAGGTAATGCAGACATTACATTACATTACATGCACTGGTCTGGGAGATCGAAGGGGGGGACTTCTATACGGGTGAACACAACATGCATGCTCCATGAGAAGCATTGGCTAAGTGGTTAGCACTTCTGCCTTACAACACTTGGGTCATGAGTTCAATTCCCAACCATGGCCTTATCTGTGAGGAGTTTGTATGTTCTCCCAGTGTTTGCGTGGGTTTCCTCCGGGTGCTCCGGTTTCCTCCCACACTCCAAAAACATACTGGTAGGTTAATTAGCTGCTAACAAATTGACCCTAGTCTGTGTGTCTGTCTGTGTGTGTGTGTGTATGTTAGGGAATTTAGACTAAGTCCCAATGGGGCAGGGACTGGTGTGAGTGAGTTTTCTGTACATCGCTGCGTAATTAGTGGCGCTATATAAATAAATGGTAATAATAATAATGAATGAGAGGTGAGAGATAAATCACATATATGCTGCAATGATAGAATAATCTCTAATTTTAATTACAATTTTATGAGCGCTTTCCACTTCTGTTCCATATTATCCAGATTATATCCATTGAGACTCAACACCCATTATGTCAAATGTGGGTGGGTCACATTCCCCCATATGGCTTTAAAAAAACAAACAAAATCCACTTACTCTACTGAATGAAGCCACACCCATTTCTAACGACAGCCATGGTTGACATTGATTATATTTAATATTGGCTAACCCCGTTGCTTACTGTAGCTTAGAGAAAATGTGTGTATTGCCGAGGTACCAGGGAAATGCGAAAGTGGAGGCTAGTCCAAAGAAAACACTGTGGCTGTATACAGTGCACAACCATATGTTATGGCCGAATGCAGCAGAAGCAGGAGTACCATGCATTGCATAATCTGGTGTTATGTATATTAATCTAAAATACATCTGTCAGTGGGTGAAAACAAAGACTATTTGTATTTTGCACATCAGGAGTAATGGGCATTCTCTCTCGGCTTTGGGACTGCCAGAGATGTCCGTTCTCACCAATCTTATCTTGCAGTTTTGGAATCCTATACCCCCTATCCTCAGCCACCACTGATTTGCTCTCCTGTGTATATCCTGCGGATTGATCACTGATAATAGCAATTGCTGGTAGAATAACAGTAAAAATGAGGGGCCCTCATTTTTGTTTCATACTGTCAGCACACAAGAACAACTAAGTATGTTTTCCTTTACAACTAACAAAAAAAAAAAAAAGCTATCCACTGCTGAGAATTTCCTGAAATCTGTTGTATTAATTTGTGCTATGAAGTCCTACCAGCAATGGTTTTTATTTGGTGAACTAATGCTATTTTATAGCAGATATATGTAAATGGCTTCTGTTTTAAGGTTATGTCAATAAAGTATCAAAAGTAAGCACAGAAATACCATAGAACAGAACAGAACCTGCACCCCCTGGTGGTCAAAAACTATACTGAACAGCAAGACTATTTTACTATTTGGTGTTGAGGAAATCGTACCTGCTACATGTTTGAAGGACTATATTTGCACTAATAATGAACTTAATAGTGAGGTGCTTGTTGATGGATCATATACAAGATATTACATTAAGAAATGCATCCAGCATCTGAAAATAAGTACTATGCAGCTCATTCTTTGTTTAAAGGCATAGCGGGACATTATCAGAGACAGATATTGAAAAAAAAGTGGAATACGTTAAAAAAAAAAAAAGACTCCTGGGAGTCATATTATTATCATGATTTTTTTTTTAACGTCCTTAGAACGTTTCTGCATGCATTTATCATTATCCATTCATATGTTTTATCCAATCATATTGTCCAGACGACAATATCTGTCATCAAAATGAGACTGGGATAATTGTATTTTGATCAGTTTGGCTGGAAAAACTGGCCAACCAATTGCTGCAAAGTATATTAGTATACAGACATCATCTGAATGCACTGACATTTTCCCTTAAAAGAGATAATACTGGTTGGTTCAAGTTTCTATGGGTGGTCTCTTAGGTAAACAAGCAATAAAGTACATTCATAGTTTTATTTGTATCCAGCAGTTGTAAAAATATAAAATAGTCCTTTCCCAATGAAATGTGTTTACTTTTGTTAATCAGAGAAGTCAGGTCCACCCTTGTTGTAGTTCCCAGAAATTTCTGCTCCACTAAAGTCAAAGCCAGGGTTCTGAAATAGAACAAGTTAGCACAATTAGCCATTCATTTTATGTTACCTTGTTTCTTACTCAAAATCATCTGTAGAACATTTGAGCACTCTAAAGCGTAGAATGTAAGTAACCTAGCATAGTCACAATAAATTACAGTATGTCTAGCATGGAATTTTATGTGTGACTGTATATTAAATGAAAGGAAAGGCTAATTAAAGCACAAAAAATTCAGGCGAGGCTTCTGGCCCAGATAGGTTTACGGCCGCTTCTTATAATAACAAGTTACAGTCTCCTATTTTCCTACCCTCTCTGTTCTGGGTGGCACCCATTGGTCTGTTTGGGCACTGGAGGCCAGGATTTTGACCAATTCTAAAGAAGGCAAAGACTATGCCAGCTACTGCACCATTTCCCCTCTTGAAGACTGATCATAAGTTACTTGCCAAGATCCTGGAAAACAGACTCATCATCATCATTTATTTATATAGCGCCACTGATTCCGCAGTGCTGTACAGAGAACTCACTCACACCTGTTGATCGAGAGAGAGAGAGAGAGAGAAGAGAGAGGAGAGAGAGAGAGAGACCATATCTGATCCAATATGACTAGGTGAGCTTCATCACGGGTCGACAGGTCAGAGACAAGACGAGGAGAGAATTAGGGAAAGTTCCAGCTATAATCCTTTCCCCTTGACACTGAGAAGGCCTTTTATAAGATCTCATGGAAATGTATTCTCCAGACTATGCAGCATTTTGGTAAAACAGGGGACTTTATCACTAGTGTCAAAGCTCACTATTGTTGCAATTCCGCTAGGGTCATGTGCAATGGCTCTCCCTCTGAATCTATCTTAATCCGTAACGGTACCAGACAGGGGTGCCCGTTATCCCCATTAACATTCGCACTGGCAATCAAACCACCGACTGTGGCTATCCGAGCCTCTCCTGATGTTAGGAGTGTGGAGGAGGGTTCCCTGGAGACTAAGAACCTCATTTGCTGATGATGTCCTTCTGACTTTTCAACAACCCAATATTTCCCTCCATAGAACTATGGACCAATATGACCATATCGGGTTTACAAGATTAATGTGTCAAAATCATAAGAGATGCTCCTGAATGTCCCCACCCGTGCACAACACAACTTCACTGCCCAAATTAAATGGCAGACAAGGAGGATCAACTATCTGGGGGTCTACATCACACGATCCTATGTTGCCCGGTATACTGAGAAATTCCCATCCCTCTTCTCTTGCATCAAGAAAGACCTTCTCTCCTGGAGACCTCAATTGTTCTCGTGGCTGGGCAGGATTATCGTGATCAAACTGAACATCCGTCCCAAACTCCTTTACATATTTCAGGCCCTCCCAATTAAAGTTCCCTTCTCTGAATTTCATTTCTACCAAATTTGCATGGAATAATAATCCCCGCCCCCAAGGACCTGCTTTCCCTTACTTAAAAATCAACAACCCAGGGAGGAAGAGGCTTACCTGACTTTAAGCTTTACTACTGGGCAACTCACCTTAGCCAGATTGTTGCCTCCTTTGCCTCTCCCTCTACTCTATCCTGACTTGACATTGAGGCTACCTATCTTGGACTTGGCTACCTGTCTAGTCTTTGGGGTCTCATTAAGCCGCAGAGATTGACAACCGTTAAGTTGCTTCCTACTATATTTTTTTCATACATGATCTGGGACAGATGTAAGAATTAGGTCACCTCATGTTCTCCAACTCTCCTGATTCTCACGCTGTGGGATAATCCTAACTTCTCTCCTAAGGGAAACTTCCCTTTACAAGGCAGCGCCGCTTTAAATTTACACGCCGAAGACGCCGAACTCGCGGGTGTTGAAGAACCCGGAGCTTAATACATTTACCCCCTGGTCTTTCTCGCTTATACTCCCTATCCTTGAGAACGATGGGAATCCACTATGCACATGACCTTATCGTCAGAGGCTCTTGGCTCACCTTTGAGGCCCTCTGTGTTCAATACCCTGATCTTTCTGGAAACTTTTTTAACCTCTTTTTATGGTATCCTTCTAGATTCAGCCCTGGGTCGCAGGACAGGCATGAGTGAGAATGAGAAAAGGACCTGGCACACCATCGACGAAGATTCTTGGGAACTAATTACAGAGAAGGTCGCATCCAGCTCCATCTCGACCCTGATAAAAGAAAACGCCTACAAAGTGTTTAATCGTTGGTACTACACCCCTAGATAGGCTCACAGCTATGTTCCCCTCTGCCATACCACATACTGGCGGAATTGCCGTGAAACGGGCACATATCTCCATATTTGGTCAACTTGTTCCAAAAAAAATTGTTCCCGAATTGAACTTTGGGCCCTGCCCCACCTTCCTTGCACTCCTCTGCCTTGGTTCCCCTACATGTCTTTGATAGTTATGGTTATATTGGAACTTAGATCTTTACATTCTTAATTCCTTGGTTTCCCCTTTCTGTACCCTTCTGGGTGTCAGGATGGCAACTCCCTCCTGTCCCTCCCTCCCCTTCTCAAATACCCCTATTATGTGTGTTTATTTATATGATACTTGAATTTACTGGTATTATGTAAAAAAAACTTGCTGTGTTTAAAACCTGTTCACTTGAGTCCTGTTAAATATACAAATAAAAAATAAAGGAAAGGTAATTACATTATCACCCATCATCACCTAAAAGCTTATGGTAGGGCCCATCTTTATTTTAAAGGTACTAGAAAGATTGAGCCAAAAGTAAGGAAATTTAGCAATTTTGGAGAGAGAAATATTTGTGGAAGTCAAATGACAAACATAATATCACCAGCCACTGTTTTTACATTATATACCTCCAATGTCACCTGTTTATAATCCTGTGGTCCCCAAATAGCAAACAGTGTCCCAAAAATACATACTCACTCCAATGTTTACTAGTCATTTTCCCCACATATCAGGAAGTGTTTAAACATTAATACCAGAGTAAGCGTCCCACACTCACTGCCAGCACCAATGTTCTCCACATACCAAGTAATTCCCTTATATTATACCAGCCAATACCAAAGTCTTCCTCACATTTCTGTACCCTTACATTGTACTTATGGTTGTGTCCCTCCATATGGTAACATCTATGTCCCTTCTGTGAGAAGGCACTAATGATATTACTATATAAGAATACCAGCACCAGTGTCCCCCCATGTGCTGTTAGCATCAAACCAAACTTGTTACGGTCTGAATGCCAACTTGTTCTAACCAATACACCTACTTAGCTCACCCTTCACATGAACTATGACCGAGCTGCGTTTTATGTTCCACATATGAGCTTCTCCTCTACTGGTGTCTGCCACGAAAATGTCATGACTTCAGAGTGCAAAGGAGGTAATGTCTTAACGAGATCCTATGCGGACTCACTCAGCATAGTACTCCGCTCCTATAAGCAGCAGCTGGCCCCTAAACTGTGTGTCAGAAGCAACTTCAGCAACACCTTCAACTCCTGTCCGAGGTTCCAGGGGTCAGGACAATTTTTTTTTTTATTGTACCAAAACAAACAAAATTTGTGAACTCCTTTGGTCAGGTGTAATGATTATTACAATATAATACCTCTCTCTGAAATCTCTCCAGGGTGAGCTTCTTCTGCATCTCATCTTGAACCCAAGGATCAGCAGAGTACTCGTCTTCCAGTAAGGAGGGCCAGCAATTGCCTGCATCCCGGTTGGACTTGGTTAAAACTATCCGTATAAGTTTTTTGTCCTCTTTATAATAAAAAAAAAAAAAATAACAAAAACAAGAAAATTTTATTTCCAAAATGTCAAAATAGTACAAAGCTATATTAATGACCCAAAATATACAAACACTATTTTATGAAACATTTTTTTTTTTATTAAATATGCACAAAAAATTGAAAAACCAGCTAAAAGAAAAAATAGTTTGTGAACACACGTGTTATTTCCCAGACAATAAAATGCTCAGTTCCCTTAGTGAACGGGATGCTGACTGAGCAAATAATCATTGATCCCTGCTCTTTTCACTATTATTTAAAGTAAATAAAAAATATTTTCAGCTTTAATTCACTGGCAAACTTGAAAACCACAATAAATACAAAGACAAACATTCAATATAAATCAATACATGGTGACACATTTAACTACAATAAATCCTTGTATTTAAAGATGGCATCAATGAATCCTAAATAAGACTGTGTTTATAGAAATCACAGGCTACACAAATACACATTGTTAAACTTCATTAGGGGTGTGTTTATTTCAGGACGATAATAGACACTATGGGCTAGATTTACTAAGCTGCGGGTTTGAAAAAGTGGGGATGTTGCCTATAGCAACCAATCAGATTCTAGCTTTCATTTATTTAGTACCTTCTACAAAATGACAGCTAGAATCTGATTGGTTGCTATAGGCAACATCCCCACTTTTTCAAACCCGCAGCTTAGTAAATCTAGCCCTATGTTTCAGATGGTAGGTAGGTCCTTCTCCAGCTTCTGCTCTTAGACATCCTACATCATGCCAAGAAGTCACATAGCAGGAGACGGAGGCCCAGGAAGAACCAATGTTTTGTTAATAAACATTAGCAGGTCAGCCAAAAAAATTCCTAACATGTGCAACAAGCAGCCTTTTGCTGAGTTACATTGGTAACACTGGACTGATACTATATATCCCTTCACTTTGAATCTAGCTGGTGTATAACCAAGGCATCTATTGCAATGACATAAAATTCTGACTTTTGCACTTATAACAGTTGGCATAAACTAACTTGTTAATCACCTGTCCCCAACTGTGCTACAAAATATCTGGAATACATAACCTTTATATGTTATATGCTTTGTCCAGTGGGGACTCAAACCTGGAGATTACCATTTTATAAACCGAAGATACAGCTTTGTGTTTGGAATAGTATCAGCTTATAGATGGTTGGAAGGTGACAAAGAGCTCCTCTCAGTACAGTTGTCCAAGATAGTTAAAACCTTTTTGAGGCCAAAAATAAAAGTCAGGTAAATTAAACAGATTATGAGTTCATTAAAGTTGATGGAAAGGTGACCAAAGCTTCTCATTCCCAGCATATGATAACACTGGCTTTGTCCAAGAACAATCACTACGCTCATGCAGGTACTAGGATTCTGAATTGGCCGTGTACTTCTGTAGTCAAGATTCGACAGGGTATCCAATGAGCCAACTAGAATAGCTATGATCTGGATTCCCTAAGACAGGAGCAGCCTCCAACAAGTATACACCAGTTGGGCGAAGTAAAATTAAACTGAAAATGTGGGAGAGCCAAAATGCCAGTGATTACTGGGGCCTCCATGTATCCATACTGAGGCATGGGGTAGAAGAAGGAGGACAATAGAATATCCAATTGTTTAATGGGGTAATGTGATAACTATCAGAGATATAAATAATGTGCATGACATCAGCTGCAATATTGCAGCATGTACGGGCACCTTATGTTTTTGAAACTAAGGAACATTCCCTTAAGTAGTTCCACGAATCAAAGTTGAACTATAGTATAGAGTAATGACTAGTGTCTCTATTGAGCCTTAGTTTGCTAGACTGCAATCAGTACAGTACTAAGCACAGGACCGAGAGCAGTCCTTGTGTCAGGGTGTGCAAAATATGTGCACTAACCCCTGTGATTTGGTTTTAGATGTGGTTATGGTTCTAAAATATCTTCGTGTTTTGCTTTTGTTAAAGGTTTTGCCCCAAAATCATGAAAGTTTTTGGGTTTGGATCTGATTTAAAAGTTTTGAAAAATAGGAAACATTATGTGAGTTTTGCTCCTATATTACTATTTATGGCATTAACAGTCATGTACAGTATATTTCCTAATGATCGCTTCACAACTGTCTAAATTTTCACCAATTTTGGCCAAAGAATTGCTGCTGACCCTCTCCAATGTGTCGCACGTTTCCTAACAGTTACCTACTTGGTGTGTCTGCTTTTTTTAAAATTAAAATTGAATTGATGTTGGCATCTTTGATGATGATGAGGGTGATCAGAGTCGTAACTTAGAATTCTAGCGCCCTGGGCGAGAAAGACAAATGCCGCCCCCCTAGCCCTCAATTTTAACCAAATTAACCTAAAATATTCCTAAATTGCGCCCCCTTCAGCGTTGCGCCCTGGGCGGTCGCCCCTGTCGCACAGCCCTAGTTACGGCCCTGAGGGTGATGATAATATTGTTATTTGTCACCATTGAGGAAGAAGGCTAGTGTACACTGTTATCCAAATGCCCATCATTCATTTGTTAACATACCTATCTATTCTCCAGTTCCAAAATGTTAGCCAAATAAATCAAGCACTGCAGCCACAAAAGTGGCAGTTCCCGTCGCTACGGTGCTTGATTTGTTAAACTGTGTGCATGTCCTTTTCAACATTTCCAAGGACGATGCCATCTTGACTTGCACCATTTAACATTATGCCCTCTCATCATCTAATAAATGTCTACTAATGCCGTTGTCTGTAGTTGAGGTCTTGTGTCCACTCTCATCTTAATGAAGGATTTTGTAACTGCCATCGTTGCATTTGCTTTTTCCGATTCATTTAAAAAAATAATTAACCAGTCTATATGGTTCTCTATCTCCCTCACACACAAACACCCAGGGGTATATTTACTAAACTGCGGGTTTGAAAAAGTGGAGATGTTGCCTATGGCAACCAATCAGATTCTTGCTGTCATTTTGTAGAATGCACTAAATAAATGACAGCTAGAATCTGATTGGTTGCCATAGACATCTCCACTTTTTCAAACCCACAGTTTAGTAAATCTAGCCCCCAGTGTTTTCCCACTTAAAACAGATGTCACTGCCTCACACAAGATTACTTTCACTAGAAAAGCTTAACATTTTCAATGAAATAAATCTAATTGTTATTGGGTTCTACTTTTTACAGGTATACAGCAAAAGCACACTGTTTTTCTCCACTAAACCATAACTATACTAGTTAGTTCAGAATGATATCTATCTCAGTCTGTATACTAGTACTATATAAATCCATTAATAATAAGCAGTAGCCACTTCTCCATCTAAACTCTCTGAAAGATTGAAATTAAAACCAATTGATCAGAAAACTATTCTAGCTGACAGATCCCTACAGAACTGCTTTACAATAATCACAACTATTCTACTGTTTTCTGCTCTTTCACCCTGTCTAACGTTGTATCCTGTAGTTTAACTTTAAACATTATTTTCAGATCAGAGCACTGCGGCCAACGTCGGTTGATTGGATATTCAGGAAAGAAACTGAATGACCTTCATGGATTAGCACTCTCCATTGGTAAAATATAGAAAGTGCACTGACAACCGTATAGAGCACTTCACCACTACACTACTGAGTACCCAGTCATATCAGCACACCCAAAACAGCAAATATAATCTACTACTGTGATTACCACCAGCACATTATTGCTATCAATAGCACTAAAACTGGATGCATTGGCTGACTGCACGTCTTGTAACAGTAAACATTGCTAGCATACATTACAGATGTTGTACTGCAATCTAACAGGTTCAGGATTAATAATGGATAAATACTGAGGGCTAAATTTACTAAGCTGCGGATTTGAAAAAGTGGGGATGTTGCCTATAGCAACCAATCAGATTCTAGCTTTCATTTATTTAGTACATTCTACAAAATGACAACTAGAATCTGATTGGTTGCTATAGGCAACATCTCCACTTTTTCAAACCCGCACCTTAGTAAATCTAGCCCTAGGGGCTAGATTTACTAAGGTGCGGGTTTGAAAAAGCCCATCATGGATTGACTTGCCCATCATGAATCTTAAATCAATACACAAATTTTAATGACATTAACTGTACCTCTGGACTTTTTAACTTTAACTGTTTTAATTATGATAAATCCTTGCGTTACATATTATTGATTCATCTGATTGTTCATTTAACTTGTTATCTTAGTTCCCTTTATTTTGTACACTGGGCTGTTTTACTATGTATTAATTTGGTGTTTTAGATAGTATAGGGATATATGCACGTTTTATGTTAATTAAAATTTTGGAAGAACCTATATGTGTTAGATATTGGTATTTGCTGTTGATATATGTTGTAATTTAACTAATAAAGTGTGACACCGTATTTAATTACTATTAGTAGGATCCTACATTTACACTCCCATACATGACTCATGTATACGGATGACTTTATGAGCACCTGACCATTACTATCTTTTAACGGATTTTAAGGGAGGGATACCCTTGGTCAGCGCAGTTCCTGCACCACTGGAGAGAGCGCAGTCCTCACAAAAACGTTTCTACTAATTAATCAGATGATCAAGGATGTCTACCAAGTAAATATGGGTTCAGATTCATCGTTACACAAAATGAAAAATCAACACAAACAAAAAAATAAATCAAAGCTCTCACCTAAGGTCCATGTGCTTTCATCACTTATAGTAGAATCAAACAGTCTTCCCTGGAATATAAATAAATAAATAATGTACTTGCTCTTTCTATCTTAATTTAAACTTGCAAACTAGCATCTTGACATTATAATTGGGCTTGGTAAAGGATAATTCAAACATTAGTTTATATAAATTAATTCTATCTTTAGTGGACATATAGGACACTATTGTGCAAATGTTCTATTTATAAAACGCCAATATCTAATCCACTTAAAGCGGACCTTTCACCCTACACCTGATGACTAGGGGCTAGATTTACTAAGCTGCGGGTTTGAAAAAGTGGGGATGTTGCCCATAGCAACTAATCAGATTCTAGCTGTCATTTTGTAGAAGGTACTAAATAGATGAAAGCTAGAATCTGATTGGTTGCTATAGGCAACATCCCCACTTTTTCAAACCCGCAGCTTAGTAAATCTAGCCCTAGATGTTTTTAAACCCTTCACGACCAGACCAAATTTCATTTTGGGACGTGTTCGTTTAAATAGGGTTAACTTTTTTTATTGGTTAGTCTACTCAAACACGATTCATCACAATAATTAGGACTTTCCTGTGCTAGAAAATCAGATCATATACCCTTTTATTTTAAGCATTACCTTGGGGAAATCAGGCAATATTAGGAAATAAAAGAGTTTTGTTCATAATTATTCCCATAACTTAAGTGTAAATAGCGCAGCCCTGGAAAGTTACCCTACAATTCAGCTAGCTCTCCTGAGTACAGCCATACCAAATACATGTGCTTTAAAGTTCAATATTTTACCAGTTTCAGTCTTAAACATTGCAATCCCCTTCAATCTTCATTTAATGCCACACCCGCAATACATAGTGTTTTTTGTGCCTTTTCCGCTACATGGATATTCATCATGATGTATGTATATCATTAGTGTGGGGATATTTTGTATATCTCCCAAGCCAAGGTGCAAACAGGTTTCATACATATCTCCCCTACCCTTCATCAAGTTAAGATCACTACTAACAATCACAGCTAATTTGTATGCAAGCTAACATGAGCACACAAATAACAGTGATCGATTGGTACGGAGGGGCAGGTGGGACATAAATCAGGTCTCTCCTGCTTTAACGGGGTCAGCGCTCTTTGAAGGATTTCCATGGCAACCCCATCCTGGACTGTGGGGCTGAATTAGAGTTAAGACCAAATCCAGTTACTTAGTGCAAAATTTGTTACTGAAACAAGTTTCAGGCAGATTTATCAAACCTTCTAAAGAGGGAAAAATGTAGGTTAGCGATGGCCAACCTGTGGCTCTAGAGCCACATGTGGCTCTTTGAGCTTTGAAATGTGGCTCCTGGCTGGGAGCACCAACATAGTATAGTTGTCCAGGCACAGGCAGGGGTAGGTTGGAAAATATTCATCTGCTAGACTGACCGCGAGCAGCCACATCTTGTGCAGAGAGGTCACAGTGTCACAGACAATCCAATCAGGAAAGGAGGAGGAGAGACAGCAGTGTGCTCTTCCTCCTTCCTTTATGCGGGTAAGGGAGCATGTGGGATTTGATGGCATGTGGGGAGGTTGATGGGTATTTAAGGGGCATGTGTGGACGTCTGATGGCATGTATGGGGAAACTGGGTAGATCCGATGGCATGTGGGGAGATCTGATGATATTTAAGGGGCATGTGGGAAGGATTTTAGGATTATTCTGAACATTATGACAATGTGCTGGATATTTTGTTTTTTTCCTTAGCAAGATATTGTAAATTATGTTATATTTTCAATGAATGTGTGTGCAGTATGTAGGCGCGTGTTTATATTGGGTATATGTATTTGCACACACATTTAAAAGGTAAAGTCTCTGCAGTACCTATAGATATTTTTTGGCTCTTGGTCTCTGACTGGTTGGCCACCCCTGGTGTAGGTGGTTCCCAGAGCAACCAATCAGATTCTATCACTTATTTAATACATACTAGAAAATGATAGCAAGAATCTGATGTGTTGCCTATAGTAACCACTCCATTTGCACTTCACCTGGGGCTCCAAAATAGACAGAGTGATGCAGCTGATTATGTAAAGGAGCCCCACAAAGGCAGGAAAGGGATACTTGATGTCACCATCATGCTACAAGCCTTCTTTGTTTGTAACTGTATCTGCAGGACTCTGATCAAAAAGAACACTTGCTTTGCTGGAAACTCCATGTCTCTCCTTTTTCATCCTGCCTCTTTGGACAGCTCTTTTCCTTACGACTGGACTACAATTTGGTTTTACCTGGTTGTTGGACAATTGAGGGACCTAAACCAGACTTGTGGAAGCCAAAAACTATCCACAAGCTCATCAGAGCTAAGGCAGCTAAACATGTTTGGGAGAATAGGCTAAGAGGCTGAGGCTAAGAGGCTGACTAATAGACACAAAGACATTGAATGGATGGCTATCCAGGATGGAATTTCCTCTCAAGACATTTTTGCACTCCCGAAACCTGTGCAGATATGTCCACTGCCCCTTTTGTATCACCAGAAAAGAAACATCTTAGCATATTTTTGGGGACTGTCCCACTGCACAGGCACTGCTGGAGGCCTTGGAACATGAACTTAAGGACAGTGTGCCCAGGACTTGCCTTTCATACCATTCAGAATTTTATGGATTATTTCCTGGAACCCACACTCTTGGGGCAATCCAGGAGGTCTGGCGCCTTATGAACTTTATTAAAGACGCTATATAGCTTGCCAGGAATCGCCTCATTTTGTAAAGGAAGAAGATGACCATCCAGGACTGTCGCAGTGATCAGCCTGCTAAGAGACTATAACACCACTGACAGTTCCGAGGAAGAGGAAAATGATTTTGTCTCCCTCTTCTCCTTTATAGGTCTGTTTTTTTCAATAAAGTTTTGGGCCTGTGAACCCCACTCCCTTAGCCCCTCCAACCCTTTGTGCATACTCCATGAAAGTCAGTTCCTTAACAGAGTTTGTAAATAACTAGAGAAAAACAAGATAGGTTTTCCATAGAATGAATGCAAATAAACGTTACATTTTGGTTTCACTGCTGGTGGTTACAGGATCACTTCCCAGCCACAAGCGATAGATTTAGAAGGTATAGATCTGTATTTAGGGCCACGATTATGCAATTAGATGCTAGTCCTTTCCAAAGAGGAAGCATGGACTGTCTCTGCAATACTACCCCCCCCCACTAGAATCAACCCACCAATAGGAACCATAGTTGGATGTTGAGAGTGGCAACATCCTGACATGGGAGGAAAACTTCTTGGAACCCTATAGAGAATAAAAATGTGTCCAAAAAGAAAAGACATCGAAAGGGGCGGATTAGGAAAAAAACATGTATTTTTTACAGAATTTGGGGAGGGTGTAAAATAAAATTACAAAAAGGACATCTATTACTGCAAATTGACATTTTTCACATTCAAGTGTAAAAATAAAAAAAATACAACATACATATGTATCACACTAATCATTATTCCAGAAAGTTATTTTGTTTTTATTTTTTAATCCTATCAATCCTACCTACCACCATTTACTTTGGTATGTAAATAAGATCACGGAGAGAAGAATCCTAGCAGTGTAAAAATAAAAACAATGGCCCTTGGTTTTTTTTATGTTTAAACAGGATCACATCCTCTGGACCATTTCATTTAAATACTGTGCGGTCAAACACATCCTTAGCAAGAGTGAAATGCACATTTCTATAATACTCATTTATTGCTTCTGAACAACGCACGCAACGTCAAAATGTACATAAAGCAACTCTTTAAAATAAGACCTGTATACCCAGGCATTAAACTTTACTAGTATTTATCTGCTTTTGGTGGTGTTTGCATTCCTCACCATATAGGATACAAGGTACAGGAGGAGATTTTGCTGTCACAAAGACTAAAGAGACAGATATAACAAATAAGTTATCTTAATAATATATTTGTTTTGAGGCCATTACTTTTTGTAATGATTCTGGATACAATGCTCTATCTATTTACAGGAAAATGTATAGTATTTGCAAACACAGGTCAATGATTATTGACATCAGTGTCAATATTTATATTCTTTACCGGTGAGCATCCTGTTTGACAATAAGAACCAAGCTTCACTGTGAAGCTTGGTTCTTATTGTCAAACAAGATGCTCACCGGTAAAGAATATAAATATTATGCTCTATAAAGGATATATAGTCAACAAGTTGCAGCTAGCAAGTCATGCTTAGCTTTGTTATTCCACAAAACAAAAATACACGAGTTGCCTACTTCTGCTGCCCATATCTGCCCTATGTTTCGCACACCCACTCCCAGAATAGCTCATCGAGGGCCGACATCCAATCACACCTGTAAAACCTGTTTCTCCCGCACTGTCAGCGCTATGTCCCTGATCCCCAGTTTACAGCGGATATCTCGGCTCTGTGTACCAGGTGGCACATGGACTTCAATGAAGACCTCCTCCATGGTCTGGTACCAGCAGCCCCAGGGGGTATTGCACAGCACCACTCCGCTTCTCTCATCGAAATTCATAGACATGACACTGATTATGTAAAGTGCCTGTGGAAGCCCAAAGCGCATGCGCAGTGATCCAGCGTCCATAGCGTAGCAGACATTGAACTACGACTCCCATGATGCCAATGGAGGAAATACTGTTTAGCGACGCCTATTTAGTTTTCAAACTGTAAACCACTAACAGATGTAAACCACACACACTGCCTTATAACTGGGTCCGTTTTATTTAAAAAACGGAATGTTCTCAGACTATATATCGCAGGTATGATCAAAAAAGCTATGTTAGAGCGCCTTACATTGGCTGTTAATGCTGTCTATCATAAGTTTTGACCAATAGAAGCATTCATACCTCTGCAAGGCGGGCGTAAGTCTCTGTGACGTACAGGGTTATCGCAGGCTATTGTTTACGCAAGGTAGAACGCACCTATTGGGTGGTTAGAACTGGTCTCACTTGTTATTGGACAGGCGCTGTTGACAGGCTGGGTCGCCCGGTGCCGGTCGGGAGCTCTTCTGCCATTGGTGGAGAACCTTGTGCGCAGCTTTTAAAGATAAGAGTCGAAAGAGCCAGAGGAATTCTGTGTTACAGCGATCGGTTTCTTTGGTCGCGAGTCTCCCGGTCTCATCCCGGTGTTTGCCGAGATGTCTTTTCCTAAGGCGCCTCTGAAACGGTTTAACGAGCATGTTGGTATGTATGTCTGTTGGGAGACCAGTCGGTTGTCATGTTACGTAATTCTGCTTGGAGATCACCCTGCTGTGATCCTGGATGTTATGTCAGAGGTGTGCAGGGGGGCTTGTGCTCCCCGGGCGGTCACATAGTGGGCTACCTTGGGTTGAGGTTTCTGGGCCACCTGCATTTTTTTCCATTAAAATAGGCTACTGATTCATGTCTTGCCCTCCGGGCTCATAGGCAAACAGAGGGGGTTGCTAGTGCCTGGAAACCCCCCTCCAAGCCTGGGGCACTGTATAATTGAGGTGGCTGGACCCTGCCCCTGCTTCACATGGCCCTGCTTGAAAAGGGAGACCTGCGTGCAGCTAACAGTAGTCCGCGCAGCATTGCCTATGTATATTATGGGGGTAGGAAGAGTTGGAGAGCAGCCAAGCACTGTCTAAAATTATAGCCACGCCCCCATGCATGCTCGTCATGCCCACTGGTGGTGTGGAAGCCCCCCTCTAAATATCCTGCGTTTGCCCCTGGGGTTAAAATCTGCCAGCTCTCCCCTGGGTGGGCAGTCTGTGACTGTGCCGATGTTCTGGAAATACAATTCCTGTCATTATCCTGACAGTCCCTCCGTAGAATGGGGTATAATGATTGTGCACTATCTGCTGTTATATTTTATACATCTACTGCATGGTTACTGACATTTAAAAGAGCTAAAGGATCTGAATATATGTATTGTGCATTTTCTACAAGCGGAAGACAATTACAGTTGTCTGTAACATAGTTTCTTAAAAATGTGTACTGTAATAGATTGTATACTGTTAAGTCAAAGTGAAATGCAACTGCCCAATTCCCATGGCAAATACTTTATTCAAGACTCATTTTGTTTCTTAGTTGGGTGGTTTTGGCTTCGATATTGCTGCATGTAAGGCCTAAATCACAGCCATAATTAGAACCCCATGGGGCCCTATTCATGGTATTGTCTGCCAACCCCCCCCCCCCCCCCTTTCCTTTAATTTAATTTAGTTTTTTGATTTATTTTTTAAAAAAAAGCACATACAAATAGGCTACAGTAATCCGGGCCTCTCTGTGCCCTATGGATAATCTGGCTCTGGCCAGTATAAAAAATTGTGAACAATGGGCTATGCTGAAGTTGTAGTCTTGAAGAATTAGATTTTCTGGGATCCATTTTCTTTATATGATTCCCTACATGCTTATTATTATATATATTATATTGAAATATTGTATATATTCTTTATAGGTTGTGCTCCAGCTCCGGGCTCTTATGAAATAACAGCTGCAGATGGACTTAAGGGACCTGTGTCCTTTGAGAAATCTCAAAGATTTAAAGCAAAGAAAGGTATGTATCAATTACACCTCAATGGTATAAAGAGAAGGTTTTGAAAGTTTGAAGTACTATTTGTAATAAAACGTTTCAGGCTTGCATTCCTCTTATGCTTAAATACTTGTTAATGAGTTGTCCAGGTAGCATCTACTAGTACCCTTCCTGTTTAATATACTGAGCATTCCAATACTGACATTAAGTTGAGTTCTCCATTCCTCTGTAAGCGTTGTGAATTTCAAATTGTGTGGAAGCAGTTAGACGTAAAGACCTCTCCTGATATGTGTGCCTCCCATGGCCATCTAGTCATAAGCTGTTTTCTGTTAGGCCCATTTTAGAAAAATTTGGGTTATGCATTGCCTGTGGGGTGGTTACTGGGGTGATGCAATATGTTCGGAACAGCCCGCTGTGACACATTGCGTAAGACTTTACTAAAATCGCTGTTCATTTTTCCTCACCTCCCATAGAGATAAGGGAAAATGAGCAAAGGTTTCTGTACCATATTAGCTGTCAATGTGCACGATGTCTGGCAGCACCTCACGACCAATTGAAATCCTTCCCTAAATGTATGTTTTTTTAAATGCAGTTTAAGTCAGACTACATCATTTTGACTGGCAATACACATCACTCGTATTGCAGCAATATTATATAATTACTTTTGGTAAATATATATATATATATATATATATATATATATATATATATATATATATATATATATATATATATATATATAAAATGTATAAATTTGTTGTTTTTATTTTATTTAGTCTTGAGTATGGAGAGTATGGATAGAGTGGATGAACCTGCATCCCCAGTGCGTCTGCGCAAAAATTCTTCTCTTGGCTCAACAGTAAGTGTTTCGTAACATTCTATTATCCTGATTTTCATGCTTATAGCCTAATCAGGACAATTTAGAAAATATATTCAAGTAGTCATGATCTATCCTACAATTTGAATGTACTTTAGATAAATGGTTTCCAGCAAATAATTGTGTAAGCTATCAAGGGGTTAATACATTTTGATGGAGACTAGCATGGTTCTGAAGCCTGCTTCATCTGGCTATGATCCAGAGATGCCTGGTGTCACAGAGGGACAGTCCACCTTTACTGACCAGTCCACAGATCCTAAAAGTTTGACTGAAATTCCTTGTGCGAGAAGGATCATATTTGGGTCATTTCAAGTTCAGTGTATAATCCTAAAGTAATAAACATGGTGCGTCCAAAGAGGATATAAAAATATTTATTATATAAAAATATATTAATAGCCGAGCTCACATGCGTGTCATCCAAATGATATAACGGGTGATACCCGATACAATGTTACAATAAACACATTTCTAATGAGATGGTAATGATAGGTTATAATAAGTGTCTGGCCAGTACACAATATCATAAAAACATTATATATGGACCAAGTCCTTGTGATCAACAGATAGTAGCAGGAGAGATCTCACCCAATAATCAAGTACAGCTGCAGCGCGAGGGTGCATGACCACAGATCCGTAATAGGATCCAGTGTGATATGTGGATTTTCCTTAATGTGGCTCTCAAATAGTACCACGATGAGCAATCAAACTTCTTGTAAATGGTAAAAGCGATGAGGTGTTACATCTCACCACTTAAAATCAACGTACCGAGAAGACAGATGACGAACCACCGCTGATGGATGTAGGTGGTGTGTATCAGCAGATATCAGGATATCTTTGAAAAAGTTAGCTCATTGCTAACGAAACGCGTTAGCAGGATTCCCCTACATCTGGATCGCTATTTGAAGGAGAATACATCTCCATTATTTCCAAGGAGATCATTCTGTGTCAATGTGAAGATTCGGGACGAGTATATCCACTCAGTGTGTATGCCGAACTGCCTAATACCTGAGGCCATTTTACAACGGGACATCACTCCTCGGCACAACGGAACTCCGGCACCTGATTATACTTACCGTATATACTCGTGTATAAGCCGAGTTTTTCAGCACATTTTTGTATGCTGAAAAAGGCCACTCGGCTTATACACGGGTGAACTTACCTGGTGTCCGGTCCCTCGGCTGTTAACTTCTGCATTGGAACGCATATTCGTTCCAACAACAGGAAGTTCGGCATTTGGAACGCTAACTTGCGTTCCAAATGCCGAACTTCCTGTTGTTGGAACGCACGTGCGTTCCACTGCGGGGTAAGCCTAGCATCTCTCAATCTATTTCCTGATTGAGAAAGTCCACAAGGGGTGGACGAAACTCGTTGCTGTGTTCCAAGTCACCAGCATATTGCTGCATACTCCTGTGACCAACTTCCACACTCACCTGATGAACAGAGATCCAGTCCGCTAAGATCGCTGATGTGTTATCATCCATGGACTTGCTAGGAACCCTTTCTGCGGTAGTGAGTTTCTACTTTTTTTTAGGTGCGCACCTGTTTCATCTTCCGGACATCGGATTCCATTGCCAACACGTCAGCGCAAATACGGAGGCACTTATGCGGGACCACAATCCCTATGAAGATTTGTAAGTGTGCCCTGCATTTCTTGCATTTTTAGTTTGATGTCTTTTTCCTCCAGTTTGACTGTCACACTGTTATTTTATTGATCCACCATATACTGCCCAGCTATACAGACCTATCATTGGGCATAATATATAGATCCTTTACATCGTTGGATCAAATTGAAGTCAGTCTCAATTTCACTCATGTCATCATTGTTATTAGGCAGTGCTAGCTTTCCGTCATCTCTCCATATGGTTCATGTCGTGTCAATCACCTATGACAGACCCCATTTCATTCAAGTCCTTGATGCATCCAGTATTGTGGTTTATTGTTATGTTCTATATGTTTGAATAAATTTTATGTCATTTTCAAGAGATCATTCATGTGATTATCTCTGTTGGAATTGTTCAATTACAACACACTTGGGTGATTAACTCTCAGCGCTGTATCTGTAAATTAGCGCTGTTTTCCAACCTAGGCTTATACTCGAGTCAATAAGTTTTCCCAGTTTTATGTGGTAAAATTAGGTGCCTCGGCTTATATTCGGGTCGACTTATACTCGAGTATATACGGTATCCTGATATCTGCTGATACACACCACCTACATCCATCAGCGGTGGTTCGTCATCTGTCTTCTCGGGACGTTGATTTTAAGTGGTGAGATGTAACACCTCATCGCTTTTACCATTTACAAGAAGTTTGATTGCTCATCGTGGTACTATTTGAGAGCCACATTAAGGAAAATCCACATATCACGCTGGATCCTATTACGGATCTGTGGTCATGCACCCTCGCGCTGCAGCTGTACTTGATTATTGGGTGAGATCTCTCCTGCTACTATCTGTTGATCACAAGGACTTGGTCTATATATAATGTTTTTATGATATTGTGTACTGGCCAGACACTTATTATAACCTATCATTACCATCTCATTAGAAATGTGTTTATTGTAACATCGTATCGGGTATCACCCGTTATATCATTTGGATGACACGCATGTGAGCTCGGCTATTAATATATTTTTATATAATAAATATTTTTATATCCTCTTTGGACGCACCCTGTTTATTACTTTGGTTCTACACACATTTTGGAGCTTGGCAATCTCATACAGGGTATGCGACAAGATATGTTAAGTTATGTATGATATATTATATATAATACATTGAGGTGACACATACGGTTGTAGCATAGTAAACCAATTTGTCATTTAGTCAGTGTATAATCCTTAGGAGAAATTGAATGGATGAAAGAAATGCGTTCCATAATCCATGATTGAGCAGACCTTAGTATAAATTTGTAACCACTATGACTAGCCACATAAAATGTGCCGATTTATATAGTAATTGGCCCGTAAGGAACCTATAGGATTTATTTATCTCCCCAAAGAATCCGTAGAGAATAATCATCTTTCATATGTATATGTGCGAAAGATCATACCACGTTTAGTGGAATGAATGACGTATATCTGTTTCAGAATATAATATTTTGTTATAGAAAAGTTATTTTAACTGTTCTTGTGCAAAGGGCACTAAAACAGTTGTAAAACACACCTCTTGTGATATCACAAGGGGGATTTTAGACACGAAAGAACAAGGCTAAAAAAAAGTGATAGAATAACTGGTATTGAGGAACTGTCCACCTTCTAGCCTTCCCCCAGGTGGCATATTGCCTGAAAAGTACAGGTGTGTGGTTCTTCTGCTTCTGTGTTTTATTTCTGTTTTTATATTATATTTTTTATATTTATATTAATGAAAGTATTTAGCTTTTATTTTTCTGTCTCCATTTGTAATCCCCATTTTTTTCAGTAAGCATTACTGAAAGCGTTAAATTTTTGTCTTACTAAAACACATTTAATAATGTTTTGTCTTTGTATGCTTAAATAATTCACTTGTCGGGCTTGGTTTTTAGAATGCTGCATATGTAGTTGCATTTTGGGATAAAGCAGGGATTAAATGAAGACTTCTTAAGGCAGCATTTGAACTAAATTTTTAGTTGTGGGAGGACTTTGTTTAACAGTGAGTGTAAGATGTACATTTTGTGTGGATTTCAGTCAATGAATTATTCAATTGACCAAGTTTTGTGTTTGGTGTTTTTTGGGCGATTTTTCTGCAGCGTTAAAAAAATAAATAAAAAAATCCCACGCAGGTTTTGACCCGCTAGAGCGACCCTTTTTAGTTAATGCAGCATTAAAATTTGTGCAATCCAAATGAAAAACAGATAACGTTGCCCCCGCACGTTAATCATTGGTGCTTGCAAATTTTTAGGGGAGTGAAGGGGAGGATTTACCGCAGTCGTGTATAAAAAAATAAATAAAAATAAAGGGTTTGCATACATTAGATTGCATTACACACTTTCTATTTTAGAATACATGCTACATACAATACATAGTTTTATCATTTATTTTTTTTTTTTATTTATTTAAACATTTCTTACTATAGTATCTATCTATACCATGTCAACACATTAGTACATACATATTAGTACAAAAAAAATACATGCATATAATTAATTAGTGATTTATTTATTTTTGCGTGTGTTTTTTGTTTTTATGGAGGTTTTTTTTTCATTTTTTAAAATAAAATTAACTTCGTGTTATGCATTACTGATAAACATAATATTTTTGTTTGTTTGTTTTTTTTCTTTCAATCATTACATGATTTCAAATTTCTTTTGTTTTTATTTTTAGCAAATCCCAAAGATGTGCGAGATAAAACAGCATATTGGCCTGTTTAACGCACTGCATTAAAAAACAATTGAATAGCTTTTAACGCATCTGCCTCTCTCCCACCCTATACTTTCAATAGACGTTCTACTTGAGCGCGATAGGACTGTTTGAGCAAAAAAATGGTGCTTTAAAATTTTGAATTGAATAGCAGGTAAATTTAATGCTCTTCAAAATGAAGAAAACCTGCGTTAAAATGATTTAACACGGTGTTAAAAAATAACTCGCGGTCAATTGAATACCCCCCCCCATCCTTTGACTGTTGAATCTAATACTTATTAACACTTACATTTTATTTTCACTTGGCAAAAAGCCTGCTACAATATAGCCCCATTGAAATGACTGTAAAACCCTTGAACACCGTGTAAAATGCATGAAAGCAAAGTTTTCCCTAGCAGGTTAAAAATAAAATGTTCCAGCACTCTTGAAACTACACCTAAATTCTTTGATCTTTTGTAAGCAGTGGGTTTTAGGGCAGCATGGTGGCTCAGTGGTTAGCATTTCTGTCTTGCAGCACTTCGGTCACGAGTATTTGTTCTAAAGCACCAGCATACTATGCAGTACTGCACAATATTGGTGTCATGTTAGACAGATTACATATCCAAACTGAAAGATTACCCGCACAAGAGCGAAATTGTGAAGAAGGGTAGTGCTGCTTTGGCAGTAAGCTGTGTTTATAGTAAAATAGAGCATTAAATAACCGCTTGTTTGTTCATTACAGCCAAACCTTAGACAGAAGCCTGAGCGAGATGTGGAATTTAGCAAAGAAGTAAAGAAACAGAAAGCATTGGAGAAAGAGGTAAGTGAAGGGTATGTTGACAAAATATTGTGTCAACTGGTTGGGTGTGAATGTTACAACAAGATGTAGAAATCTCGTAAGCAGCCTTTCAGTGTGAAAAGCTTTGTTGTCCAGGTGAATATTTTTTTTCCCTTCTCTGCTAGGCTGAACTGCAGTTTTCCATAATTCGATTATAGTAACAGCTCAATTTACGAACGGTATTTTTGCACTTTAAGATACACTGGAGTTTTTATGGAGTTTTTACTTTTTCTCTACCCAACCCATCCTCTTTGCCATGATAATGCCTCTATTGGCAGAATGTAACGTGCTACCTCACTGCTGACTCCCCCTTCTTTGAAAATTCTGCCCCCTCGAAGTAAAATATTCTGCCTGACTTACAGTAACCAGTGGTGTTTCAGGTCCCAATCAGACCTATTGTTGGTTTGATTGGGATCTAATTTTTTTTATTTTTTTTTTATCTAGTTTTTATGTTGAGTGCTCCTGGAAAGGCAAAATGATCGGCTTCTCCATCTAAAATATTCTCCCAAACTTTGATTTTCAGTTGACACCTTTTCAACAAGTTTACAATTCAAGACCATTTGTCAAAAAGTGCCCTTTGACTATAGCTTGGAGAAAATCCCAATCTGCCATAGCGCAGGGTGCTTCCCATCAAATGTGATTCACATGAATCGTTTACTACCAATGTTTGTATATAGCAATGCAACTGCTGCTTACGTGCTGAAAGAAATATGGCAGCAGCAAGGCCTGTGAGACTAACTCACTGATGTGGATATGTGACGTCAACTTGAATAGACTTTTTTTTGTAAGCGATGATTTGCTATTTTGTATAGTAACTAAAGTATAATCCTCATTTTACGCATGAACAAATGCGTTTGAAATTATTTGTAGAACTTTATTGCAACAAAGGAATTCAATTTGGAACGTCTTTTTTTCAACAGTTTGTGATAAAGACCTAACCAAAGATTCATTTGAACTATTAGACCCACAAAAATGTCTATTGCCCATGCTGGTGAATTAGCCCTTAGACATAAAATAATTTTATTTGTTTTAGATTCGTGCTCTCTTAAAGGATCGTGCTCAGCAAGACAAGAAACTTCAAGACTTGGAGAAGGAACTCATGAAGACTGAGGCTAAACTGGTCACTGCTGTTCGGGAGAAGTCTTCGCTTGCTGCAAGTATTGCATCCTTGGAGAGACAAATATCTGACCTGATTAAATCAAATGAGCTCCTAAAAACAAAGGTAAATGTGTACATTTGTGATCATGTGACCTATGCACACAATGTCTCATTTATGTGGTTATTTTCCCTTTTCTATACACATTTACTTCATATATGAAAATATCACTCTGGAATAGCGAATACTAATAAAAACATTTTACTTTAGTATTTCTTAGAAAAGACTACATTGATTACCAAAGTGTGTATATAAAAAAGAGGGATGAGGGGATTAATTAAATGCATCATGGCAGAGCCTACAAACAAAAGGAATTGGTCGCTTTCTTTGGATATATAAAAAAAACACATTTTAATTCAATATTACTAGTTAAAAACAATAAATTAGCATATTGACTGGCATTTGAGACCCAGTCTAATCTGTGCAATAATTCTAGCAAGATGAAAAGACGAAGTTAAATAAGGTGCACTAGAATTCCCAATTCAAAATGTAACCATAATGGATGAGAATAAAATAAAATAAACCTTTTATTCAAAATAAGCTAAAATTTTATAAAATTAGCGAAATAATTGTAGTGAACTAGTGAAAGTTAAAACTTTGATGCTCTGCCATTATACGTCTATAATATCATGAGAGAACAATCTTAATAAGGGATTCCTATGTTGGAATTGGGTACAATGCTGATCAATTTTAGATGGAACTGCTTATGTGTACGCTCATATAACCTCCAGATTCTACTCTTCTGGTAATTATAATGATTATATTCTTGATTGTCACACTGGCTAGATAGCCTATAGTGGGCTAGTATATATCTAGCCAGTGTGACAATCAAGGATATAATTATTACCAGAAGAGTAGAATCTGGAGGTTATATGAGCGTACACATAAGCAGTTCTATCTAAAATTGATCAGCATTGTACCCAATTCCAACATAGGAATCCCTTAAGATTGTTCTCTCACGATATTAGAGACGTATAATGGCAGAGCATCCAAGTTTTAACTTTCACTAGTTCACTACAATTTCGCTAATTTTATACAATTTTAGCTTATTTTGAATAAGTTATTTATTTTCTCCATCTTATCACCCCTCTTATATTTCTACAGAACATTCTGTTTATAACATATTAAAGAGGGAATTTTCCCATAATCTGTGCAGTAGAAAAAATATCCCTTGCTCTCTAATAATTCAAGCAGCAAGAAATTATTTGTGAATGATCAGACATAAAATCACATTAATACATTGTCCGAATAATGGGAGTTTCAGCCTGCATAGTAGTGTTGGGACAAAGGACCAAAGTTGTATGGAGCGTTCCTCGGTTACTCCTCTTAGGAGACCACTTCTCGTCAAAATAAAGTTATGTCTGAGTTGCAAGCAAATGGTCTCCAGCTGTTAGACGGTCACATCCCGACACAGATTACCACTAGATCAGTCAATGGTGTCCAATATTCCTAATAACACTTGCTTATTCGGCTGGTAGAATGCAATCATATCTTCTCTCTCCGGCATGTGAGGCCATTGTCCAAGTACCACAGCAACTTGCGTCCTGATGTGTATGGGCAGCACGGTGGCTAAGTGGTTAGCACTTATGTCTTACAGCACTGGGGTCATGAGTTCAATTCCCGACCATGGCCTTACCTGTGTGGAGTTTGTATGTTCTCCCTGTGTTTGCGTGGGATTCCTCCGGGTACTCCGGTTTCCTTCCACACTCCAAAAACATACTAGTAGGTTAATTGGCTGCTAACAAAGTTGACGTCTGTCTGTCCCAATGAGGCAGGGACTGATGTGAGTGAGTTCTCTGTACAGCGTTGTGGAATTAGTGGCGCTATATAAATAGATGATGATGTCCGCTCCAGAATATCCTCCATATAGGAAACAAAGCTGTTATTTTGGTTCTTCCTTACTGTTGCATAGGATTTTAGATTGGCTAGAATTCATTTCTGAATCCTCCATTAATGTGTACCACTAACATGTTTAGTTTGCTGATTTATAAAGTCATGTGGGAGGAGCCCAATTAAATGTCCATCTTCATAATGAAATTTTGACCAATTCCCTTTGACAGTTACTTAAACAAACAATATTTTATACTTTTTATGTATGATACATATATGAATAAACACACCCTTAGAGATGGATAGCTGTTGGAACACACGTTCCATACATTAAGTATATTGGATCTGATTAATAACTATATATGTAAATATGTGTAATCATATTAAATAATCATACAAGATTAAACCCATCTGCATTTTTGATATGATGATTATCCAATAGGAATCCCAAAACATGACCCTATATCCTTTCTAATATGAGTCCCTACTCTGGCCAGTTATGGGTCAAAGCCTCATTTAACCCTTCCGGGGTTTCAAGCATAGACACTCAAATAAAGAGAATAAACACTTTTTTTCCCTTTATCTCCCCTTCTTATGTTGGTACCTCTATAATTTATTCCTAAAACAGTCAAACTCTCAGGATTACCATTATGTATTATAGAAATATGTTTTTGGATATAATGCATCTGTACTCTATTGGCAGTGTTTCTCTTGTGTTCCCTGAAGCGGGATTTTAAAGACCTCAATGTGTGGGCAGAACCACGGAGGTCATCCAGTGTAGCTTCAGTGAAGGACAAAGACCATGTCTTCCGTGTCCCAAATAAGTAATTTATGGAAAAGTTCCTTATCGGCTGTTTGTGTATGTAGTTTTGTTCTTCAACAAAGGGATAGCAATATCCCCTTCTAATAACTGCAGTGGTTGGCTGTATTATCAATAATTAGATGTAAGTGCCAGATATTGTTAATTGCATTTACTTCAGTGGTGAATTGTTCTCTTTAAAACCTAATGCACATTTTGAGTAAATAATTGTTCAAACTAACTCCTTCCCTTGCTATTGTGTACTGTAACTGTGAGGAAACATACTCTGCCATGTAGGGTTACTTTAAGATATTATTCCCCCCCTCGCACGTGCACACAAAGGGGTGTCTGCTTAGAGCCAGCTGTTTGCAACCTTTTCCCAGTCATGAGGTTGCTTTGGTTGTTGACACATTGGTCCCAGCTGTAATATTGTTGCTGGGATGTCACACACCTGATGTGATGGGGTCAGGAGGTGGCTGACTTAAAGCTGTTTGGGGCCTACTCAGATTTTATTTAGGGACCCATACAGCACAGAGGATGGGACCACAACAAAGATGGGGTTGCAAGGAAGGTGGAGTGTTTATTTGTAGTTCACCCTTTACCGCCAGTTTTATTTTTAAGGGATGTATTAACATAAATTTAAGGTCTTCATTGATGCAAGTTGAAATGACAAACTACAAGGAAGCACTTCTAAAAAAGTAATGTGGCCACCTTGTCTTGTGTGGGATAATTTAACGCCATTAAAAATTGTAATGATGCAATCGGACTTTCATGTTTACTTGGAAGTGTTATTTATTACCTAATTAGTGCTAAGTTTTGCCATTATAACCATATGCTCTAGATAGGACATTGTTAAGAGCGTGTATTGCACTGGTTTTTCCTCATGCTTAAAGCAACAGATTTGCAGTATTGTATGCGGTGCATAATATCCGGTTTACACTAGGAACATGCTACAATAGTCACAGGTTCACAGAATTTTCTTAATTCTTGCAAATAATGGTTCATTCCTTAAATGGCTGCCTCTGCTTTGTGTAAGTGTTAAAGTCTAAGTGTAGCTAAGGTAGTTGGGGTCTTGCTGGTAGCCCTCTGCATCATTGGAAATAACTGCCTCCGTGTATAGTATCCTGTTTTAGTAGATAGTTGCAAGGTTTTCTGTATACATCCATGGTGCCATGATAATTGGAAATTGTGACATGTAAACATTCTTCCCAAAATACTTACATATTCATGGACCTTTCTTTCTGTTCCTAGTTTTCTGATGATGGCTCAAAAAGGAAAATTGACAGTCTATGTGCAGAACTAATGGAAGCAAAAAATAAAGTGGATGCAAAAGGAAAGGTTTGTGTTGGGTTGTACTTTCTATATGATTACCGGTCATTGGACTAATGTTTGTTACGCTCTATTTTGGCTCAAAATGAGTAAATACACTCAAACCAATCATTGACTTACCCCTCTGGTTGTTTCACCTCCCACTTCCGCCATGGTCAAATGGACCCTTGTCTACCAAAGTTGGAACTTGCACCAGACATTGTCATTCAACAATGACAGCTTTCCCTAATAAACGGTATATTTTGTCATATCCAATAGGGGGTGCACCTCTGAATACAGTATCACCATTGTACAACCAAGAGAAAGTGTATTCCTATAGAGCCCTCTAGGGGCTAAAATGACAATATTTTTTTTTTTATTGGTTTACATTAAACCAGCATCTCCTTTTTGTATTATAGAAGACATATCTAAAAACAGAATGTTATTTGTGATGGTGTAAATGAGATTAGAGTTAACAGGAACTATTGGTCTTATTATTTATGTATTTATAGATCTTTAGTTCTCTCCCTCCTTTTATAAATTAATGACACCACTAAAAACTACACCCTTAATGCTTATTTGAAAATATCTTCATACCAGATGTATCTCCTAAATATTGATATTGGTATATACATGTATTGCGTCATTACAAGCATATCCGTGTGCAGCTATCACTGGTTATAAATATCAGGCTAATATTCAAGATATGGAATTGGTTTAATTTTGGGGAAATTACCATTTTCATATAATGTATTCTGTGAATCTGTATAACTTTCATAATGTAGAAGCATTTTCAAATCTTAAATATTATTCTCAATCAGTGATGAAGGCACACTTATATCCATGTAATGACACAGTACATGCATATACTAATATCAATATTTTGATGATAAATCTAATAAAAAAAAAAAAAAACAACAAACTTTCAACTTGGCATTAATACTGTAATCTTTAGTGGTGTCAATTTTTCAGTCAAAAATATTTATATATATATATAAAATATGAACTATTGGTTTCTTATCGTTTTTAGTTTCACTTGCGTGGTCACATCATATTTTGTTTTTAGATATCACCTATAATACAAAGTGGATACTAGTTTTAATGTATACCAATAAAACTTAATTTTATACAGCCCTAGAGTGCTCTCTATAGGAATACCTTTCTTTTTCGCTTTGTTGAAGAGGGGTTGCATGCCCCAATAGCCTTGTCATCTGTGTCCCAGACAGGGTAGGCTGATTGGTAGCCATGCTCCCCTTGACAGTGTGGGGGGCCTCCTGATAGCACTCACTCTGGCAGAGCAATTTCATATTGGGCGGTCAGTAAAAAACAACCTGATTGGCTGCAATGTGAATGTAACTCCCACTGTAAGAATGCAGAACCAGTCTGGTCCTACCCAGGCGCTTATGCCCATGAATAGGAGTGCTTTTAACAAGGGCAGCTCTTATGCAGTCAGTGTGACTTCAGTTTACAGGATCCTATGAATGTTAGACGGTCACAACAGACTGAATATCCACCACTAATCTGTCTTGTGATAGACTGAAGTTGACTGTCTACTGCTTCCCTCAGTGCTGCATCTTCCCAAGGAGAAGTGTTTTGCCCCAGTACTCTGCTCCTTTGATAGTCTCTTGCTCACTTTAAAGGACTGCAGGGTAGAATGTATTTTTCCGTCCAGAATGTGCGCAAGTCAGATTCCAAAAAATCTTTGCCCAAGAAGAGGGGTGATTGGACCACCAAGGTTGGGGGCCTCAGTTATGTCTGTACCAAATGCTGAACCATTAACGGTGGGGCATTTAGACCGTTTTGTGCTACCAGCATCCCTTGGCAGTCTCAAGTGACGCCTCCAGGGGCTAAAATCCAAGAGGCTAATCCTGAGCCTGGTTAGGCCCAGTCCTTAGCGCAGTGTTTGGATTTCTTTTGTCCTGTCTTTCCTGACGGGAGGATTCAAGTACTTCAGATATTTCTGTCTTGGAATCTGCCTGGGCTAAATTCCTATATCGTTAAACAGGGGAGGTAAATTGCCTATAGTTGTGCAGCCTCCCGAGTACTCAATGGGTTTTGTTGACAATATTATCGATTGGTACTTTTGGTCCAGCACATTCAGGATTGTCATGTCTTGGGTCAGTCCCCATGCTCCCTTTTTTTTTTTTTAAAAAAAAAAAGGGTAATCCTGTTACCCACTCCCAAAACAGTTCTTTAATGTGTTGGAAATGGGCAGATGCAGGCAAACCTTTGCATCTTGCATGCTTTGCTCTCCTTGAGGTTTGGAGTTGTAGACATCCTCTCAAGCTGTGGACCCTCTGGTTGTGCAGATATAAAGGTCCTTTATGGACCCCACAGGTAAGATGTTAAATGGTCTTTTAAAGAGACTATTTTCCACCTATGATTTGGTGCTTAGGCCGCCCTTGCAGCTGTTTGGGTGTTAAAACCACATTCCTTTCGGCAGAACAAGTTCCAATGAGGGTGCTTGCTGGAGGTAGCCCTTTATTTGGCTAGATAATTGTCCAGATCCTTAGGCAATTCAGTGGCATCGCGCAGTGTCCTCTTGCTTTCATAAGGTCCTGGCATTTTCAGGAAAGGCCCTCTTCAGGCTGGGAGTGAAGAAATCAACACTTTGGACCCAAATTGTTGCAGACCCGTTAACATACATAGGGTTTGTGGATCTGCGTTTCAGCATTTTCCTTCTGAAAACAATTTGCTTTCTTCTGGATCCAATATCACCACTTCTGATCAACCTGTAAACTACTGGCCAATAAGGCTGTTGCAGACAATGGTATCAACCCTAAAAGCCACATATGTGCAATTCTCTTAAGGTGCAGATTTATGCCCTCTGAAGTGGGGGGTGGAGATTAATGGTAAGAACAAAAATACTTATTTCATGCAGGGATTTTTGGAAGCCTATTAAATTGGTCTTCACTCATTCTCAATTTCACTTTTATAGCTGCAAATTTCTGACCGGTTGTCATATGTACTATTTGCTCTTCATTTATCTAATATGTTCAGATTTTTAACTTCCATGACACTTTTCTTTATGTAATTATATTGTAGGAGATTTATCATATTCAAACAAACTTTGAAGACCAGGTTCAGACACTGCAGACCAGCTTGGCAACTTCTAAAGCGGCTTTAAAATCTCTTTCTGAAAAGAATGCTATTCTAGGTATGTTGAATTGTTTTCCATAAAATGGTAAGACGTTTGCATAAATAAAGCCACTATTTGACACGAATGTAGACTATTGATGAATAATTTCATGAATAACTGGAGTGTTTATTCTAAATATAGCTGCCAGGCATTTTAATTTCCTTTCTAACATGCAGTCTCCTACAGAAAGGTTTGTTACACAGTAGACAGACCGGCATAGTTCATGTCTGCAAAGCAAGCCTTCAAAGTTGTACAAAAGAGTAGGCCAGTTAAGAGGCAGTGGCTAAAATGACCACAATCTGCCTTTTTATCAGATCCCATTAGGCATTCCGAGGAGCAGTGTGTATGCACATGTGGGGGAGGAAATGTCTTCTGGGCAGCGATTACAGTTTATCTAACCGTCAAATAGTTTAACTCATAGTTATTTTGGGGGCATATGACCTAACCCCACCTTCAATTGGCCATAATCTTCCTGACATTTGTATATAAAATCATCGTTATTTTGTATAGCACGCCAGAATCCGCAGCACCTCAGTCAAGCAAATAAACTGAAAATAATACAAATAAGTAAGGGACAAGATAAACCATAGAATTGGTAAATATCTATAAAAAGGGCTTTAGAGAAAGCAACTACATAAGACACAACTAGAACAATGGAAACATTACAAAGATGATGAGGAGATGGGAGGTAGAGGGCCAAACTTGGGATCGTTAGGGTGGTAAACAGACACGTGGAGAGTGGCGGGGAAATTGCCTTAGGATAGGACCAGGTAGGTTAGAGGGAAGAGGTGAGTATTGAGAGAGCGTTTGAGAGATTCAAAGTTGGGGTAGAGTCTGACTGGGTGGCGCAGGGAGTTCCAAGGTGGGAAGCAGCGCAGGCATAGTCCTGAAGGCAGGAGTGCGAGGTGGTGATGAGGAGAGGCGAAGGTCATTAAAAGGATGTAGTGGACGAGTAAGGGAATGTTTCTTGACAAAGAGTGCTTTACAAGTGAGTGTAAGCAACTTGAATTGTATTCTGGAGGGAATGGGAAGCCAGTGGTGGTTTTGCAGAGATTCATAGCGGGAACAAACGTCTGAAGAGAAAGATTAGTCACAAAACCTTATTCAATTTATTGAGTACAGTACAGATATCAGGGGGTTGGGCAAGTCTGAGAAGAGAAGATTGCAGTAATCAAGACTGGAGATGACTAGAGCAAAGGGGAAATCTTTGCAATTTTGCAAAGATGGTGGCGACAGCAGTTGGCAAGTGACTGGATATGGTGAGTGAAATTGAGGGCAGAGTCAATGATTTTCCCCAGGCAGCATTTTTGGAGTACAGGAGAGCGGATGACACCATCAACCTTAAGAGCGATCAGATTTGAGGATGTGGCACTAGGTTGTGGAAAGATGATAAACTCAAATTTGGATATGTTGAGCTTGAGGTAGTGCCCAGCCATCCAGTTGGAGATGACAGAGGCAGTCTGACACATTGGGGAGGGAGCGAGATCGGGGAAGGAAAGGTAGATCAGAGTCATTGGTATGGAGGAAACATTTGAGGTCAACAGAACGAATGAGTTAACCAAGAGAGGAGAGGAGATGTTTAAAGAGGGAAAAGTAATGATCCAAGAACAGAGAAGGTAGTTGATGGTGGAAAATAGGTGACAGGTGTTTTTGGACTGTGCGGAGATGAGGACTTTGAAGTAGCATCGTTTGGCAAAAGATGGCATTGTAATAGGATGACAGTGAATTTGAAGTGGATAAAGTCTGAGTAGAGCTTTCTCCAGAGGTGCTCAGCGGAACAGGAGCATATCTGAAGGTAGCAAGCAAGCTTGGAATTCCAAGGGGAGTGCTTAAGATGGCAGAGGTAAAGTGTGGTAGCAGGGGCTGCTTCAATTGGGGTGTGCGGAGATGGTGGAGTTGTCAAAGGAGACTGTTGTATTAGGACAAGATAAAGATGAGATAAGGAGCAGTGGTTGAGGGGTTGCAGAGAAGCGAGAGGGGGTCATTATCACGCATGTTGCGTAGTGCCTGCAGGGTTTTGGGTGCTGGAGATGGAGAGGTGGAAGGGGAAGAAGTTGTGATCAGAAAATGGGAATTATGAATTGGAGAAGTCTGTCAGAGGTGAGAATGAGATCAAGGGCATGTCTATCACTGTGTGGGAGAAGAGGTTCATGGGCAGATCTGATGGAGTTGAGTTTGTAAAATTGTCAGAAACGAGAGCTGGGGGGGGGGCGGTAAATAACTGCCACACAGAGATGGAGAGGGGAGAAAAGCCGTATGGTATGAGTCTATCCGGAAGAGGGAAGGGACAGGCAACGTTATGCTGAAGGTGCCGTTAGGAGATAAAAGGTCGCCTAGGCCACCATCTGTGTGGTGTGTAAAGGATAGACTGAGGAGAGAGCAGCAGCAGAGACTGTGTCAGAAGGTGGGATCCAGGTTTCAGTGAGCAGTAGATTGAAGGAGTGAGAAAGGAAAATGTCATGGATTGGAGCAAACTTCTTGGATCTGGTGTTCCAGATTGCGCAGGTAGCGGGAAGGAACTTGGGAGGCGGACTGGGGATAAGGTGAGAGGGTAGTGGCAGTAGATGGACAGTAATAGGGTGGGGCCCAGGTATGGGAGAGGCAGTTCTTGCAGCTGGAATGGAAGGTGAGATAGTTTGTAAGGGCAGTAATTGGGAAGGTAAATTGGAGGAATAAATACTGGTTAGAGGATGCGTGTGAGGGATAGAGATGAAGGAATTGTGGGGCTACGGTGTTCTTGAAATATCAAATATGTATCTCCTTGAATTATATTTACGGTTATAATAAATATGATTGCTGTAGATTCTTCATACTTCAGTTATTTGTATTTTACAGACCTTATGTGCTTGTGGCCCGTAACTATACAGTGCTGAAACAATATCTCAAAACATGAAATATGAAGAAATGTGCCTTGACGTTTGTGTTCTATATAGACATATTGGCACTTGGTGTCTGTTGTATTTGTTTCTCTGGCTAGCCAAATATAGATTTCTCATACATGGCGGACACTGGAGCACTGGGGTGACAGGAGCTTGGGCACTTTCAAATTCAAGCTTTTTGCCCTGTACCTCCATTGGATTCTTAGGACTTCAGCCTTTTTCAGTGCCTGCTGGAGCTGAGTGAGTTTTCTAGGACTGCCTTTTGCAGACTTTTTGAATTTATTTTATGTTTTGCTTTATTTTATTTCTTATTCGGCCGTCCAAGTTTCCCAGAAAAAAACTGCAGGAACTCCGTGTTCTTCACAAGGTGAAATTTCTTGCAAGGAAGGCCCATCAAGATTCAATCAACACTACCATGGCTGTGGCTTACCTAATCACCAGGAAGGCACAAAGCGTTCCCTGGCCAAAACTTTCTTAACCTTGCAGCTGACTTAATCCCAGGGGTAGAGAACTGGGTTGCCAACTTCTTCAGCGGCTCGGCCCTTCATCACGGGGAATGGTTCCTTCACGAGTAAGTTTTTCAGCAGCTGGTGGTCAGGTGGGGCCAACCAGATGTTGACATGATGGGATCTTATTTGAACCAGAAGGTGGAGCTTCCTTCCCTGTTGCCACCAGTGGCGATGCTTCTGCAGGTACTAAAAAAAAAGAGTTGAAGGCATTCTTGTGATTCTCTTAGCACTGGAAAGGTTCAGGGGGTCTTGGTAGACAAACATCTGAAACATGGCGACCTATTAAGGCATGGCACCTTCCTGCACCAGAGTTTACATTGACTGGCTTTAATGGCATGCTGTTGAAGTCATGAATCTTGGACGTAAGGGTTTTTCTGACAGTGTGGTCCAAACCATGTTCAAGGCTCAGAAGCTGGATTCTGCCAGAAATTACCACAGGGTTTGAAGGATTTATATCTTGTGTGAATTGAAGGATTGATATGGTTGACTGGTTTCTTTTCCTGCTGGATGGTCTAGAAATTGAGGGGGGAGGGGTGGTTAAACCAGTTTGTTGAAACTTCATGTTTCAGCGCCCTGGGTTTTTTTGTTTTTTTTTCAGAGAACTGGCTTTTACCTGGTGTGCAGACCTTCTTGTAGGGAGTAATGCATGTGGGATCTCAATCTGGTGCTGATGACCTTGCAGCATCCTCCTGTTGAGCAGATTAATTCCACTGAATCAAAGTTCCTTACTTGAAAGACAGCTAGGAGAGTTTTAGATCTACTGTCTTTTAGGTTTCCTTTTGCCACCTTTTTGGTGCACACAAGGTTTTATACATAGAATACTTTTGCATCCAATGATGCAAGTTTTGGACCTTAGGTCCTGCATACTGCGACTATTCCAAATTTAACACTTAGCTGTCAGTGTGGTTGGTGGCATCCATACAGCTTCCATGGGCGATCTTGACACAAATGGGGCTGGGATAATGTAGAGTCCGGTAAGTGTGCTAGATTTAAAGATTTGTTCAGGCAATGACGCATTGGTTGCGTACATCAACCATCAAGGAGACGCAAAGGAAAGCAGAAACCTTATGTGTTTGGCAGAGCTAAATGTTCCTGCAATATGAGCGGTGTTCTTTCCAGGAGTGGAGAATGGTAAGGCAGATTTTCAACAGGCATTATCTACATGTATGAGAATGGTGTCTCAATCCGAAAGTTGTCATCAGATTGTGGAGAGATGGTGTCAGCCAGATGTCGACATACCATCTCGGTTGAGCCACAAGAGTGATTCAGTTCAAGGACAAGGGACCCGCAGGCTTGTCTGGTGGGAGTCACTGTCTGTTCCATTGAAATTTCATCTAGTTTATCTGTTCTCTTCAATGGCAATGCTTAAGTGCCTTCTCAAGAAGGAAAGAGGGGGTCCAGGTGCTTCTGGTAGAACTAGACTGGCCAAAACAATCGTAAATCTTTGAATGTTGGTCGATCTGTTGTGGTGTCTTCATCTCAGACAAGACCTGCTATTTTATGGCCCATTTTATCATTGGGTATACCTTTTGAGTCATTGTTTCAACGGCCACACAGTTTATTGCAAAGGGGTTTTCTGGCAGACTAGTCGAGACCATGCTCAAGGCTAGAAATGCCAGTCTTGGCAAAAAGTTATCGCAGGGTTTGTAAGACACTGGATGTGCAGACATTTCTTCAGGGAGAGATGCATATGCAGGCTCCATAAAATCCTCCTTGGGATTTGAATTTAACGTTGATGGCATTACAACAACCCCCATTTTGAACCCTTGGGGGTAAATGTATCAAGCTGCGATTTATTTTTATTTTTTTTTTACCCTTTTTAAAATCGTTGGTCATCTCTGGCGATTTGCTGCGATGTAAAACACGCCTGTGTTGGCTAACTCTCCTGTGTTGTAGCAGCGTGTTCTATAAACACATCACTGTTACACTGTTCTGCCTATAGAGCCGGAGCTCCGGTAGCTGTAAAAATGTGGGGTCCCCCTCTATTCAGTCTTAACCCTAGTGCTGCCAGCCTACTGCTGGTTCTGTGAAAATCGGGGGGGTAATTTTGCGTCTGGTTCCCCCTATTTTCACGGAACCAGCACTAGGCAAACCAGCCGGGGTTGGTGGCACTATAGCAGGGGGACATGCGGCAATGCTCGCCCTGCCATAATGACAACCAACCCCAGGCTGTTCAGCATTGGGCTGGATTCCCTAGGGAGTGGGGTCCGTCGAAAAAAAAGGTGGGACGCCCAGTGCTGATGGCACTAGGGCTCTTCCTACACCCCTTGGCGGTGGGTGTAGGGTAATAGCGATTATAGGTGGAAAAAACAAACGGGCGCCATTTTATTTTGTGCAACTACAATACCCAGCCAGCCCGGGTGCCATAAATAGTGTGGGCATGCTGATACTTTTATAACTACATGCACCAGCATACCCATGGCAGCCAGGGCATGTTGACACTTGGAGAACCACAAGTGTCAACATGCCCTGACACCTACGGCTGGCTGGGACCTGTAGTTCCACAAAAGAAAATGTTTACAAAACCACAACACCCTCATTAAAACCACTGACATTTAATAAAAATAAAAACACACAATAGACAGTGAAAGCCCTCATTTACACCATATATTTTTATTAAAAATAATAAATTCCCTATACTAACCACTGAATTTTTCATCTGTCGTCAGCAGCTTTTAATCCTAAAATGGCTGTCGCCCAAGTCCAAAATATATTTGTATCCAAAGTTCGGCTTGTAAAAGTCCAAAATAAATTTGTAGATCCAAAAGTCCAGCTTGAAATCTCTTCTGATCTTCTTGGGCACAAAGTCCCCCTTGTCGATTAAAGTCTTCTTTGCTTCAGCCAGGAGGGCCCCATATTTGTAAATTCCACAATTCTTCTGCTT
The DNA here is from genome assembly GCF_038048845.1 of Mixophyes fleayi. Lineage (NCBI taxonomy): Eukaryota > Metazoa > Chordata > Amphibia > Anura > Limnodynastidae > Mixophyes > Mixophyes fleayi. Next base: position 297,548,276 of record NC_134405.1, on the reverse strand, counting down.
GAAGAAAAAAAATAACAAAACAGCTGGACCACCGCTAACAGCTTCTACTAAGTAGAAGCTCCGATACGCAATGAGCTAAGCTCATTGCAGTAGGTCTATTTTATAGTATTGGGTGATTTTCATGGATAAATCCCCTACATACTGCTCCGGCAGTTTGACAGGGCAGTGTAACATGCTGTATCTGGCGTGTTTTAAAGCAAACTCTCCCGAGTTTGCTTAATCGCAGCTTCATACATTTGAGACTTGTATAGCTGGAGTGGCAAACAGTCGGGAGTTTGATATCTATCGATTTTGGAAACAGCGATTTTGACAGAAGCACAACTCTTGCAATTTTACATGAAATCTCAGCTTCATACATCTGCGAGGTTCAACTCTCCCGAGAAAATAGCTGGATTTGCAAAATCGAACCTTGATACATTTACCCCTTGGAGTCAATGGACATGAAGGGTTTTTGCGGGGGTTTTTTTTTTTTAGCGGTGATGTATCTGAGCTGGGGTCTCTATCTTACAGGTCTAATTTTTCATGAGAATAGGGCTGCTTTTGGGATAACACAATCCTGTCAACATAAAGTGACTTCTAGGTGTCATTTTAAATAGGGAAATTCTAATCCCAACATTATGACAACAAGATCAATCCTCGTTTCACAGTATTCTGTGTAGGGATTCTGACAATATGTAAATAAAGTCTAGACTGTAGGAAGACTGATTATCTCTTGCTCCTTTTAATCCTGTTTACATCTGCTTGCAGCAAGTACTGGCACAATACTTGCTAAATAGGCTTCACAATGCAAAATCACATGGAAGTTATTGGTGGAGGTAACCCTTTGGTATATTGTTAGAAGCAAAGAAAACAACGTCTTATCGCCAGTGAAAAGACAGAGCTGTTTACCCTTTGATAAATATGTCCATTTGTCTGCATTGGGCACTGGTGCAGCATTTAAGCAACTGTCTATCTGATTCTGAGCTCAGTTGCATTTGCTGCAGTCTTGCACTAATAGAATTGATGTTCTTATGTGTATTTTATAACTGTAATTAAAGTAGGAAACAAGATTGTTCTGCCCCATAAGTATAAATATACAAGTGACTAAAAATTTATACTAACATGAGATTTTCAAAAAGCATGTACTCTGATTCTGCAAATTGAGTAACACAAATTTTGGGTAAGCACCTGAATAAAACAATCTTTAGACAGTTGATAGTTGACATAGGTGGCAGTGGGTGTTACATGGTCATGCTTTGCTGGGCCATGAATATTGCTTGTTAAGCATTCTAAAATAATATCTGTGTACTGACTGTTCAGTGGAGTGTTCTTGCTATTCAAGCTTGTGAAACGCAGCTAAGGTTTAATGCTCCTTAGGCACATAGCAGGACCCATGTATATACTCTTACTGGCATTACTAATAATTTCCTGTAGAGGTTGCTATTGTAACACGTTCAATGCTACTAGCTCGAACAAAAGTCAGGAGTCTCTTATCCTGTGTACTCTTGTCGCTGACATTGAAATATATAGCTGAACAACAAAATGTTCTACAAATATATCTGTTTGACAGTGATTTATTATTGGGATGTTACTGATTAGTAGGAAGTTGGCCTGCTTTGGCATTCTGTTTTTGCATATTTAGAGGGTCCGATTTATTTTCAGTACTGAAGAGTGAATGTGGGATATTTTTATTTTTTATTTTATTTTTTATTTGCACATCGTAAGTGTTGGGTGTACAATCTAGGAGTTGACACTCTGCTTGCTAAAGGTTCTGTTTGTTAATGAATGATGTCCATTCACCTAACTGACTTTGGAATGTTCTCCTCAAGATAAGTAACATTAGAGTCGGGCTTACACAAACATCTGGTGGCAACGTGTAACTATAAAGATGAATCTTTTTTATATACATATAGGGGCATATTCAATTAGCTTTCGGATTCGCGGTAACGCGCGTTACCGCGAAAAGTGCGCGTTCTTGTGGGTATTACGGTACCGCATTAACGCAGATTTTCGTTCGCAACCCTATGGGCTGCGCACGAAAATCCACGTTATTGCGGTAACGTGTATTACGTTTCGCGGCTGTTCCTGTGCGTTACCGCGAATCCGAAAGCTAATTGAATATGCCCCATAGACTGAACCTTGGGAATGTGACATTTCATTCTGATTTGGAGAATAAGCCAGAAATTTCACACACATTCTCAGGGTTCATTCTATGTATTTTCATATTTATTGTCCTATGTGTATAAATGCATTGCATATACATTATGTATTGCCACAAGTTAATAGCAGTATGAGAACACCATCTCTTTCCAACTTTTCAAACTCGTCGGCCATAGCACTGATTACCTACCCTGACTTGCATTTGAAAATCTTCTGTATGTAAATTAAAGGACATTTTGGGAAATGGCCCTTTAAAAACATCATTCCTTTTTACAGTTTGGTGTCTGAGGCGAGTTATAGGCACAAGAGTTGATAACATTATGAAAATCTGGCTGTTTTACTTGTCTCGCAAGCTGGTACACTTGTAATTTGCTTTACATCAAGAAAACTTTCCTTTGCTATTCCATATTCTAATGAGGTGGCTTTGTGAGAGCTCTTATTTAGCATGCACATGTTGTAGTATTCTGGATTTCAAATGTCTGTAAAAGAAAAGCCAAAACAACAATTTTTGGTTCCAAGTACATGTATTAATGTCTTCTGTGTGTCTGGTCTCTAGAGGAGAGTCGGAAAAAAGCCGCTAAGAAAAATGACGTTTTGGAGAAGGAACTTAACCACGTACATGGTAACATTATTTGTGGGGATGGCTTTATTTTTCTTAAGTATATTTTTACACACATAAATGAATACTTTAATATCTAATTATTTCTCCAGGTGCAATTGAGGAATTGAGAGGAGAAAGTAAAAACCTTGAAGGATATCTATCAAAGGCCCATGAACAGGTGCAGGTAAATGGACTCTACTTTACTTTTTTTTATTTTTTTAATGTATTGTATCCTGCAATAGAGGGACACAAGGTGGTTAAGCACCCTCTATCAGACAGGGCACTGGAAGAAAAACTAACCAATCAGGTTGGTTCATAAATTGTTCTGGGTGCCCAGGATTGGTAGTGGTGAATTGGTGACTGCAATGTACCACAGTGCATGGACCTTGGCATCTGGCATTTTCGGAATGGAAGCCTCCACAGACTCTGAAGGCTGCAGTGGTGGGAGCGCAGCATACTAAGGCATGGATCTCCTCATTTGACTAGTGTTAGAGGTGCTCAGTTTGATTAGCCACCAAGTGTTGTCAAACGTCCAGTTCCAATCAAATGACTGAGGGGCAGCAGAGAGTGATGTAGCTTCAGGTATTCCTCCTCCTCAAGGACTCTGTAGCAGCCTGTCACTGCCGTTCTTCCTGTAGTCTAGTGGGACTCAAATGCACAGACTTTGGTGAAAAACACAGATAGGAGGAAAGAACAATTAAGACATTCATTGTTGCAAGAGGGTGTCTGCAAACCAATAAGTTGTACAAACGAAAGGGTGATTATTATTTTTTAATATTCCAGTAATTTTATTTTTATTTTTTTTCCTCCTCCAGGATCTCCAGTTGGAAATGAGCGCCAAAGAAAAAGAATATGGGAGCAAATTACAAATTGCAAATTCTCAAATATCCGAACAGAACTTGGTAAGAGTAACCAACACTTGTGGGTTATACAATCATTAAGGATAGGTTATTTCTCACCACAGCAAGTCAAATACATTTTCTTTCAGTTCACTCATTTTGAAACTTTTTATAAGAAATTGAGGTAGGAACACTGGATTGTTGACTCGGCAAACATTTTTGTGCCTGAAAAATATTCTTATTTTCTAGTGATGTGATATGTTGGTGCTATGTAAATATCTAAAAATAGATTTTAAAAATTATAAAAAGATATAAAATGTGTATTTGGCTGTCTGTAAGGTACATTGATTAAAAGTTCTTTGCTCATTCATCCAATTTGAAGACCTTGAAATGGGTATAGAGACTAATATGACACACAAAAAATCCTCGTCATACGTCCTCTATATCCCCACCCTGTAATCATCCTAACTTGAGTGCCACATGAAAGGGTGCTTTACTTTTGGGCTTCTCCGGCATCATGTATATTTTTTAGTTTTCTCTCATTTAAATTTTCTGCCATCTGTACCTCCAACTGTCACCCTGTTCCCAGATTTTATACCTTCTGAGAGATTAGTACTGCAGGTAGTGCAGTGTCCGGGGGTCCCGGGCTGACATTGTCGGGAGGGGGAGAAGACAGTTCAGGCACGGTTAGCCTCAATAGCCTAGTCAGGTTGGGGGTAGCTGAAGACAACCAGCCCTGCACTAGGTACTTGTTGGTTATAAGGGGGCCATCTTCTTGGGCGATAGCTGTCCATGAAGGGCCCAAGGTAGGAGTGTAGCCTTGGCAGCATAGCAGCACCTCCTTGGCAGGCTTCAGTTTCCTGACTGAAGCCTTCTAGAAATACAGCCGCTTCTGCTCCATCCAGCTGGAGGAAACAACTCACACAAAAGGTACTTTTTCCTGCCTAATGTTGGTTCACACTGCACTTGCCGGGTCTCTTTGCAGGTTCATTTTCTTCATGTCTGATGGGGGGAGGAGGGTAGAATAGTTTTGCTTCTGGAGTTGCTGCTTTTGTGACTTTATACACTTGTTTCTATGTCATGCTAGTTTGCCCAGTGGACAGTCATGCAAGCATGCCTTTGCTCAGCCTGTGAGGCTCAGCCGACTGTTGCATGTGCCTATGGTTTTCGTTAAATCCTTGGTTTAATTTTTCTGAGCTTCTGCAGCTTGCTGCCTATCACCAGGTTATAGGTGAAGCTAGTTGTCCCTCTTCCTAGCTGTTTAGGTGGTGCCACTAGACGAGACGCTCTGAACGCAGACCCTGGCTAGACAGGGTTTCGTTTAATTTCCTCATTTCAGAGAATTTTTGGAGAACCATCAGGGACTAGGTCCCAGAAATGTCAGAATACTACATTGTCCGGCCTGGGGAAGGTCTGATCCTAAGGACCCCTCACTCGTAGAGGGTAAGGTAGTGATGGAATCGGGTATTGGGGGTTCCTTGTGTGTTGATTAGTGTTCTTTGACATAGTGGATGGTTTATTGATTATGGGAACATCGTCTGTGGATGCTCCTATAGCATGGTGTGGTCTAGGGCGATGACTTTATAACCCTGACTGCTGCAGCACTTTAGGAAGTAGGGAAGTTGAGTGTGTTACTTCTATATTTTATAAAGGCTAGTGCTTCTGAGACCCATTACCATGGTCAGAGCGGCTTTTGAAGGGTTGCAAAAGTTCGAAAGACTAGTAATTGGCATCCTTGTTTGTGCATATCTGGCAGATCAGCTCTGGATGTGGGTCTCATTGGGAGCAGCGTTTACAGTTTTCTTGGGTGTCTACTTGCAATGTTCTTTGGCTCAAGGCTGGGTAGCCAAGACTCCAGAATCTTAGACTCCATCTGTTTTCAGATGTCTTATTTGGCCCTAAACTGGATAAGACCATTAGCCATTGGTCTCTCATGCTGCTGGAAATCTTAGACTTTGGTATTGAAAGGGCATCTGTCTGCTCATTGAGGTTGACACCATAGTCCGTAATGGGCCCGCAAAGCATCCAGCAAGCAAAGCCTCAAATGTCTGTATGAATATTTGGGAGATGCAGTACTTGATGCAGATCAAGGATTATCCCGGACCTCCTCCCTGGCAGTGGCAGCTAGAAAGCACACTGTGGTTGAGATTGTGGGAGGCAGATGCTGAATCCAAAAAAGGCTTTGGAGGCATGACCATATGATGGCTCATCATTATTCAGTTCACCCTTAGAAAAAGTTGTCTCTCAGGCCACTGGGGGAGGAAGTGCGTTTCTGCCAGTGGCTGCTCCCAAGACAAAAGGTAGGCGTTACCGCTCCTTTTGTTTTGCAGGCAGATCTAGAAGCACCCCCACTAGAGGTCATTTGTAAGTACCTTGGGAAGGGGCGCAGCGAGGTAGGCAGGCTTGGACATAGCGCTGCCCAAAGCCAACAAACAAGCAACTTTTCTGACTCCTACTATTAGGCAGACCTATGTTTCTCAGGGGTCTCCAGTTCCTGATGGCCTCACAGCTTACTTCACCAGGTCAGTTGATACTTCCTGGGCAGCGGAGCACAGGATTTCAGTGGAGCAGTTGTCGGGCAGCCACATGGTCGTCTGTCCACATGTTCACTAAATTTTATCGTTTTCATGTCTTTGCATCCAAAGACACCAGTTTTGACCGATAAGTTTTACGCGCAGCTCAGGCTGCGTGTTCCCACCCATTAGGGGCAGCTTTGGAACTTCCCCATGGTAAGCAGTGTCCCCCAACTGTATGTGCAAGAGAAAACATGTTGTTTTTTATACTTTTAAATTTTTTCTGAACCACGACCACCTTTTTTTCATGCTGTAGTCCACCTGTTAAATTTATTACTCGGGGGTTGTTTTTTTGTTTTTCTCTCCAGCTCTATCCTGTGTGGTTGGTTAGTGAGATATAGATATAGAGAAGGGCAGAGGAAAAGCAGCAAGTGCCACTGTACTAACTGGAGCCTCTATACCAGTGTTGGCTAACCTGTGACACTCCAGATGTTGTGAAACTACCAGTCCCAGCATACCCTTCCAGCAATAAGCTGCTATATATTAGCAAAGCATGCTGGGACTTGTAGTTTCACAACACCTGGAGCCAACACTGCTCTATACCCATGGTCTTAGTGTCTCACAATGGATACAGATAAAATAATTGAATGCTAAAAATCACAGGTTTTTATTTCTGGTTTTGTTTTTTTATATATTTGGTTGCTGGAGGACACTAATTAATGAGCTTATTGGTTTATAGTCCATAAGGCAAAGAAAGTATTGAACGTGTGTATATGTATATGTGTATATGTTTATATTTATGTATGTTTATATTTATATTATATCATAAATGGTCCCTACTAACCATTGGATATTTGCTATAAATGTAATATGTTCTTTTTACTTAAGGATGTTTATGTAGTTCTATATTGTCCAAACTAAATTTGATTTAACTATTTTCAGGCTCTTGCCAAACTTGAAGAAATGGAGAGCAATCTCCTGCAGGCTCAGAACAAGTTGGAAGAAGCATTGCAAAAAGTCACTCATCTTGAAGAACAACTGTAAGTCTGCAGTTAGTGTGTTTTCCATAGCTTTAGAAGGATGTGATGAACGTCTTCAAGAATAATTCCACCCAAAACTGTGTTTCTATGTCCAGACCCCATGTAAACCAGATATAGCTATTTCAGGTTTTTTATGGAATTATCTAAGCTTTCAACATTTTAAAGTGGAATAAATAGGTGTCTTGTGGCTGTTCTTTATTTATCGGACATCTGTTTATCCAAGAAGGTGCAGGTAATATCTACTGCCATAAAAGAGCTCATTTTACCTATGTACAGTGGAAGCTGTTATTTTGTGTAATGAACCAGATTTCATGAGAATGCTCTCCATATATTTTAGTTTAGTTGTAACGAAGTACAGAAAATAGTAATAAGTAATTATACCCTTGACCACATGTAATCTTCACCCTAGCTCTGCAACAAGTGGGGAAAAGAACAAGCTTGTGGAGGAAAAGGCAGAAACGGAGAAGAAGCTTGCTGCAACTCTGGAGCAAATGAGGTAAAAACTTCTTGCACGTTCCATGTCATTAGGGAATTTATATATCAAGAGAGAATCTTGTATTAAGCAGAATTGCTCATTATTAGGTTTGTGTATCTCTTTCTATAATCATGCATACTATGTATTCACTATGTAAGAAATAAACTAGAGCTCCAGTATAAAGCTGTGGGTACATTACGTGAAAATTTACCCTTTAAGATACTTGAAATGTCATTTACCAATTTTATGCAGCTGAACACAAGTTTAGTCGTCCGTGGCTCCAGAGATTTTTTTTATTTTATTTTTTCCTATAAAGCAACTTGAATTTAAGTTTTACTAGTTCTTTGACTAGCTTCACTACTATGTAATATCCTTTCACTGAAAGTTTACAGTAATAATGATTGGAGGCTGGTAGCAGATTGGCACTACATATATGGTCCTGGTATATGAGTGACAGTGTGAACCAGCCATTGGACGCTATTGAAATACGCGATGGCCTACGTGTATGTGAGGGTGAAGTGTTTTGCATAACAGGAACTAGCTCCTAAAGCTTTTAAATTACTACTTTTTAGGGAAGGTATTGTGCAAGCTGAGAAGTACAGGCTGCATATAGACCAAGCGGAAGAGCTTTTGAAGCAGAAAGAGCTGGAGCAAATAAGCCAAAAAGACAACTTTGTCCAAAGAGAGGAGGAGCTATTGACCAAAATGACAGCGCTAGAAGAGATGTATGTTGCTCAACTGCAAGAAAAAGGTACGCCACCCGTTTGATATGGATATGAGACCTCTCTGCTTTATGTAATGGTGGAAAATAAAGTATTTAATTGTTGTTACAGAAACGTTCATCATTGAATGTAAAGCAAGAGAGGAAAGTTTAAATAAAGATCTTGAAACCTTAAAACAGCAAATGAGCCAAGGAGCTGGAGAACTTCAGTCTTCACAAAAGAGAGAGGAAGAACTGCGGCTGCTGATGGAGAAAGAGATGGTAATGTGGACACAAATAGTATTTGATTTGAAAATACCATAAAACGTCTCATTCTCCAAATATAGATTAAGTAAACATACCAGTGACTGCAGCTAAATTGCCTGTTGGTGGAGACATGTTCTATTGCCATTTATAAATAATCTTAAACCAATATACTGAAAATTACAGATAACTTTTATGTTTAATGTTCCTTCACTTTTTCTATTAGGAAATTTCAAACGCCCTCCGTCTAGAACTGGAGAATGTACAGGAGGGAATGATGACAGAGAGACGTCTTTTGGAAGAGGAGCTGGAAGGGACACTAGATGAACTTGATCGGCTGCAACAAGAGGAAGAAGTGGCTGAGAAACTCATTTCCCAACTGGAAGAAAAAAATAAGAAGAGGGCAGAGGAGCTTGTTTGTCTAGCGGAAACGCTAAAAGGGTATGTTAATCTGCATTATTGAAACAATATGGCATGCAACCACCATGCCAGGGTTCATAACCTAAAGGCTCGTTGTTACAGCTTTCCTTTAAAGTTTAGATGCAATAAAATCACTTTTTCTCTTTCATCCGGTCTGGGGGACACTGCTTTACCATGGGTTGTGGAGGGGAGCTTGGGAGTTGGCACCTAACTAGTTAACTTTAGTACTGCTGGCAAACCCCTCCCCTCTACAATCCCCCTGCCTCTTCCTGTCCAGTTTTTTTTAGGTGCCCTGGAGTTGGGGCAGTGTTTTAGTACTTAGGTAAATTTTATAGATTTACTTTATTTTATTTCCTTTTTTTAGGGTTTTTTCCTTCAACAGTGGCAGCGCTGGAGTGTGTTCTACTATAGAGAACACACTCACAGCTTCAGCAGCGCAGGCATCCGTTTGCCAGACGAGCGCCAGCGGCGCTCACTGGTATATATTTGCAAAGTCTAGAGGTGCCTGATTGAGGAGTGAACAAGGGTCTCACGGACCGCTGTCACTCCTCTAACCCCCCCCCTCCCCCGATAACCGGCGCTGCCATTACAGGCAGAGAGTGCCGGTTATCGGCAGCGGACAAACGTCGCCGGCCATTTTATTTTTTTCTGACAGCCAGCGCTAGACGGAGAAGGAGGAGAGGGGGCCATACCACGATTCCCCCCTCATACATAGGAGGGGGGCGCCGGGTAGCTATTGCTGCGGAGACCTCTGTCCTAGAGGTCTCCACTACTCTGCCACGCTTGGAGCTTTTTTTTATCAGGCTCCATGTTTTTTTATTTCAATTTATGCTAAATAGCTGCAAAGCAGCAGTTACTGAAGGGGGGGGAGCTACAGAATAGAGTTCCCCCCACCTTCCTGAGAGAGATGGTTTTTCCCAGCCTTCTGGCGCCAAGAGAAGCCCGGGAAGAGGAACAGAACGCAGGGAGCAGGCACAGGACAAACTGCTGTTGAACTTCTCCCCTTGTGTGGCCTATTGGCTAAGTATCACCTTTATTACACACTTTCTAATGTTTAATAACTGGGCCAGTAGGATTTACATTATAGTCTCCTACTGGTTTACATATATATTGGTGGTATTAATTTTTTACAAGTACAACTTTTATAAAATATCTGTTGATTACTTGTTTTCATATCTGTTCCTCCACATTTATATACTTGCTCTCTCTATCTCTCTCTCTCCATTTTTCTCTGTGCTCAGCTAGAGTCATATTTTACTCTGTGTGTTTGGTGTACCTTCCTTTATAAGATGACAGATAAGGGAAAGGGCCCCATGGCTAAATACTTCACATGCTCAAAATGTCATGTAAAATTACCGTGTGGCCAGAAGGACCCTTTGGCGCTCTGCATGCGAAGCAGGGTTTCCCACTGTGCATACCCAGCAGGTTTCAGCCCCACCGACGGAGGAACCGGCCTGGGTGGCCTCCCTGACACAGTCGGTTTCCTCCTTAGCTCAGATGGTTTTCCAGTCTAATCAGTTGTTATCTACTGTAGCAACTTCGGTGGCTAGTAATGCTAACCCACAGTCAGACCTCCCGGCTTCCTCAGGTTCTAGTGCAGGGGGTTTGCCAGGACCTTCCTCGTTGCAGCCTGACCCAGCCCCTGTTCTTACAGACCCGGCATGGTCTACGGCATTTTTAAAGGGCTTGAACAAGCTAAACCAGTTGCTTGATACCGCTAATACCCCGCCTGCTAAAAGAAGGAGACCTAGATCAGTAAATCCCCTTGTGGTCCTATCAGACTCTGAGGAGGGTTCTGAGGAAGAGGGGGAAATTTATTCAGATTCTGACCAATTACTCCAATTGCAACAGGAAGACTATCCCAAGAACCAATTTGTTAATGATTTGGTTTTAGCGGTTAGACAAGCGCTGGACCTCCCTGAACCGGAGGATCTTACCCCCAGAGACAGGAGCCTCTTTAAGAAGGATAAGAGAAAGGCCAGCCATTTTCCCCCTTCTGCTGAGCTTAGGGTTATTGCCGAAGGGGCATGGAAACAGCCTGAAAGAAGGTTTTCTATTCCTAGGAGATTCTCTTCCCTGTATCCCTTAGAAGAAGAGGTGGTTCGCTGGGAGACTATTCCCAAGGTGGATATCCCTATTACCCGATTGGCAAAGCATACCTTACTCCCAGCTCCTGGTTCAGCGTCCTTTTCCAGACGCCAACGACCGCAAAGTTGAATCCCAGCTAAAATCCATTTTTGCGGCTGCGGGTTCCTCTTTCAGACCTACTTTTGCCTCAGCTTGGGTGGCTAGAGCCATGGAAGCTTGGGCAGACCAACTGGCAGAAGCCTTACAGGACTCAGAACTTCTCCCCCTGGCCATGCACTTGAAGGAGGCTTCGGGGTACCTATACGAGGCAACCCAGAACTCAGCGGCAGTCTCCTCTTCCATTCAGGCGGCCTCTATTTCTGCAAGAAGAACGCTATGGCTGAAATCCTGGGAGGGTGATGCGGAATCAAAAAGGTCCGTTGAATCTATTCCATTTTCTGCAGCAGGTTTGTTCGGACCGGAATTAGATACCCTTATTTCACAGGCAACGGGGGGCAAAAGCACTTCCTTGCCAGTATATTCGTACAGGAGCCGCAACTCTCGGGGCAGCTCTTTCTGTCAGCCCTTTCGGGGGACCTCCTCTCATAGGGGACAGTCCTTTAGGGGCAGACAACCTAATTCTCGAGGCTCCTCCACTAGAGGGAGATCCTCGTTTGCATCTAGGCGCCAGGCCTCCAAAAACCAGGAGAAACCTGCGTCCTGACTGCCTCCCCGTTCCACAGGGGACACCAGTGGGGGGACGTCTGTCTCTATTTTGGGAACAGTGAGCAGAGTCTTCCCAGGATCCCTGGATCCGGGAAATCATTTCAGAAGGATACAGGATAGAACTGTTGGGCCCGGCCCCGCAGCGTTACTTCCAGACTCCGCTCCCCCGGGATCCATCAAGAAGACAGGCTATACAGGATTGTGTCGCTTCCCTTCTGCTTCAGAGGGTCATCTGCAGAGTTCCAGATTGCCAGAAAGGGCGAGGGTTCTAATCCAACCTGTTCCTAGTCAAGAAGCCGGACGGCTCTTTTCGTCCCATACTAAACTTAAAAGGCCTCAATGTTCACTTAAGGGTCAACAGATTTCGGATGGAATCTCTGAGGTCAGTAATAAACGGCCTAGAAAAGGACCAGTATATGGTGTCCATAGATATAAAGGACGCATATCTCCACGTTCCCATTTGGATCCACCATCAGTCTCTTCTCAGATTCTCGGTGGGATCTTTTCACTACCAGTTTCGGGCTCTCCCCTCCGGCCTCTCAACGGCGCCAAGGGTCTTCACAAAAATTATGTCAATAATGGCAGCATGTCTTCACCTGCAGGGAGTTCAGGTCGTTTCTTACTTATTTGGACGACCTACTCATCAAGGCTTCCTCCGAAGATTGTCTTCTTCATTTATCCCTCACCCGAGCGGTTCTCGAGGGCCACGGTTGGCTGATAAATTCAGCAAAATCCCAGATGGTTCCGTGTCAGCGCATGGTTTTTCTGGGGCTCATCATGGACACCAGCAAACAGAGGGTGTTTCTCCCAGTAGAGAAGATCAGCTCTATTCAGACTGTAACTAAGGTTTTGTCTTCCCCAAGTCCCTCAATGCATTTATGCATGAGGCTACTCGGAAAGATGGTGGCCTCCTTCGAGACCATTCCCTTTGGTTGGGCCCATTCTCGATGTTTCCAGTGGGATCTACTGTCGAAGTGGTCGGGTTCACACCTACACCTAGAACGTCAGAGGATCTCCCTATTCCCGAGGGCGAGGGAATCTCTTCAGTGGTGGCTGGTTCAGGATCATCTGCAGGTAGGCAGATCCTTCGCTCCATGGTCGTGGATCATAGCCACGACGGACGCCAGCCTGAAGGGTTGGGGGGCGGTAGTCCTGCACCTCCGACTTCAGTGACGCTGGTCGGTTCAGGAATCGGCTCTATCGATAAATGTATTAGAATTGAAGGCCATTCTATTGGCCCTCAAGGGGGAGCTCAGCCCCTTCTTCGGGCCACCCGGTCAGAATTCAATCCGACAATGCCACGGCTGTTGCATATGTCAACAGACAGGGAGGAACCAGGAGTGCAGCTGCCATGGATATCGCAGCTCAAATACTGTTTTGGGCGGAGTTAAACGTTCCGGCTATTTCTGCAGTCTTCATTCCAGGAATAGAAAACTGGGAGGTGGACTATCTAAGCCGAATTCAGATGATGCCGGGAGAGTGGTCACGCCACCCGGAAGTCTTCCAGTTCCTGGTTCAGAAGTGGGGCCTTCCGGACATAGATCTCATGGCCTCCAGACACAACAGGAAAGTTCAAAGGTTTTGCGCAAGGGCAAGGGATCCCTTAGCGGTAGCAGTGGATGTCATGACTATGTCATGGGAGTTCAGGATGGGATACCTATTTCCTCCAATTCCCATGCTTCCTCGCGTCCTCAAACGAGTAAGGCAGGGCGGTCTGCCGGTAATTCTAGTTGCTCCCTCTTGGCCGCGCCGAGCGTGGTACGCAGACATATTGTCAATGGCGGAAGGACCAGGGGTCCATCTTCCGCATCGAGACGACCTTCTTCTACAGGGTCCATTCCACCACCAGAGTTTACCTCAGCTCAGTTTAACGGCATGGCTGTTGAAGCCAGCCTCTGGAGGTCTAGAGGTTTTTCTTCCAGCGTAGTTAACACTTTGATGTTAGCTAGGAAACCTGTTACATCTCGCATCTATCACAGGATCTGGAAGGCCTACATTAGGTGGTGCGAAAGCAGGACATGCCTTTCATCCGCTTTTCATATTCCTCGCTTATTAGCTTTTCTTCAAAAGGGCCAGGAAGCAGGTCTCAGATTAGGTTCCCTAAAGGTGCAGGTATCGGCACTTTCAGTATTCTTTCATATGAAATTAGCTGATTTGCCAGATATTAGAACTTTTTTTCAGGGACTCTTGTACATACAGCCTCCTTATGTACCTCCTACAGCTCCGTGGGACCTCAACATGGTACTGGATATGCTCAAGGGGCCTCAATTTGAGCTCTTGAGAGAGACAGATTTAAAATGGTTGACCTGGAAGGTCCTCTTTCTTCTGGCTATCGCATCTGCTCGTAGAGTTTCTGAATTAGCCCTGTCATGTAGAGAACCTTATTTGGTTTTCCACGAGGACAGAGCGGTGTTAAAGACCCTTCCTTCCTTTGTCCCTAAAGTAGTGTCAGCTTTCCATCTTAACCAGGATATTGTAGTTCCAGTCTTTTCAGCTTCTTCCCATTCAGATAAAAAATCTATGGAGAAGCTAGATGTTGTTAGGGCTCTACGTATATATGTCAAAAGAACTTCCCAGATTAGACGTACCGATTCTCTTTTTGTCCTTTATGACGCTAATAAGAGAGGCTGGCCAGCCTCAAAACAATCCATCGCTAGATGGATTACGTCTACCTTCAGACTAGCATATATAAAGGCTAGCCGTCCTGTGCCGGAGAGACTTACAGCCCATTCCACCAGATCGGTAGGGGTTTCGTTGGCAGCAAGGAATGGAGCTTCTGCAGACCAGCTTTGCAGGGCAGCCACCTGGTCCTCTGTCCATACCTTTGCAAAATTTTATCAGTTTAATGTTTTTGCATCAGCTGATGCAGATTTCGCTCGTAATGCCTTACGAGCGGGATTTTCAGAGTAGTCCCACCCTTAGGGGGCTGCTTTAGAACGTCCCCATGGTAAAGCAGTGTCCCCCAGACCGGATGAAAGAGAAAAGAGGATTTATGTACTTACGTTAAATCCGTTTCTCTGATTCCGTCTGGGGGACACTGCGATCCCTCCCGTCTGTTTTTCTTCTGTGTGCTCTTGTGTGACTGCCCTTTTTATCCTTGGGCTTTGTTAAAACTAACTGGACAGGAAGAGGCAGGGGGATTGTAGAGGGGAGGGGTTTGCCAGCAGTACTAAAGTTAACTAGTTAGGTGCCAACTCCCAAACTCCCCTCCACAACCCATGGTAAAGCAGTGTCCCTCAGAGGGAATCAGAGAAACGGATTTAACGTAAGTACATAAATCCTCTTTTTTGAAAACTATCTAATATCTATAATGGAAATGTGCAAGAAACTCCGTGCATCTATGGCAGTACAGTTCTAGTTCGTCATTGTCACATTTCCTTTTCCATTTGGTAGACATGGTGAATATTTTATGTTACAGGTCGGTAAATCTAGCAGTTTCAGTTCTTAAGCAGGCATATAGTTTTCTGTGCACAACACCTGCTGATTATTTAGTAACCGTTTCACAGGAATTGCAGCACCGTTTAGTAAGAACAAATAGTGTAGTTTCTGTTTAAAACGTTCCTTTGGGCAACACTCATCTTGCACGTCGGCACTTTCCCATGGTATGTTCAGTCTGAGGTGCATTCATCACCACGGCTTAGAGACCTTACAATTTTGTCCTTTTTGTAAATCTTAATGGATGTAAAATATTAATATTTTATATTGCTTTACCTAGTTTTCATGAGTGCTAGGTAGTATGGTTGCAGAGTAGTATACCCTTTACAATACTACAGTTTTACTTCCCAATAACTTCTTTATTCAGTCTTTTATTGAAATGTGATAATCCCCTCACAATACAATGCAGATGCGCCTAAACAAGTTAACAGATCACTGTACCCAAATGGCATCCGTCCATGTTGAAAATTAATAAAACGAAGGCTGGTAATAGTACACTATTTCTTATATTTAATTCATAGGTACAATTGTAGTATTGGTAGAAAGCTGATGTGGTCCCAATTTTTAAAAGGGGATAATATCAGAACCACAAAATTACCAAGAAACAGGACTTCAGTTGTAGCTAAAAATAATTTAAGGGATTCAGAGGGATGGCATTTTTAAATACATTATAAAAAATAATTTGACACTTCTGTGCATTATTTCATGAAGGGCCAATTTTTTTTTTTTTGCCGGTTAATTGTCAAACAGGATTTAGGTGGTGCAATTGATGTGATCATATTGAACACTTACACAAAATTTCACATAATTTTGGTATAGATGAGTTCTAGATAAGTGCATACATGGGTAGTGTCCCTTTATTCTTCTATGCTAAAGTCTAGTGGTATACAACATGGATCAATATAGTACATGCTATGGGAGGAGAGGTACATTTGAGTGGTATTGGGTGCAGGATGAGCAAATTAGTTTACCTACTCGGGGTAAGATCAGAGAACCAATAAACAGCCTTGCAGGACTCCAGACAAATAGGAGTTGATGATGATGATGTACCATATGTGTACATGAAGGACTGTTTGGGTTGATATGAACCTGGAGAGAATGGTCACAAATGGCCAATGGAGTGATTGGTGTGCAGGAAGCCGTGTTCAGAGCATTAGGGAGGTCCAGAAGGAGGATGGACAAGTAACCCTTTCCTGATTGTTCATCACTTTGGTGATGGTATTAATGAAATGTTGTGGACGGAAGCTCGTTTGTAGAGTCAAGAAGGACATGAGCAGGCAGGTGATCAATACGAAGCCACTCAAGTAAAGTGGAGACCAAAGGAAGGCGAGAAATAGAGCATAATCTTGAGAGAGAGGCTTGGTTGAGAGAAGGTTTATATAGACATTGTGAGATTATGCATGTTTAAGGAGGATAAGAATTAAGTTATGAAAGGTTGGTCTTGACAGACTTGTCTTTTCCAACATTAACTATGTAAGAATGGCTTGGGTGCAATGTCTAGTGTCACCCCATAAGGGCAGGGGCATGGCTACATCTGGAGAAAACCAAATATAATGACTGGATGAAGTGGCTAAATGAGTCTGTGCACAGATGGATAACTGTTTAGCATATACTTTATCTTATATTTGCTAGGCACAGTTGAGCCCTTGACTGGCATATTCACTGAGACTCTTAATAGTCAACTGTACACACGTTTTACAAAGCGAGTGCTGTATGGCCAGATGCAAGACCATTGGACCTACTACATGTATGTTCATGCAGCGTCCCCTCTGAATGCTTGTATATACTGTTGCCAATTTTCTTATACGGTTTCAGTGAAATCTTTTTGCAGTACCTTGAGCTGTATTAATCAAACATTGTGCAACTCTTATCAAATGTACAATGGGTGCAGGGAAAGCATCAAAGTGCATAAACCTTTTAACATTTGGAAGATCATGATTGATGAGGTAAGTTTCTCTGTCCTGTTGGTGTTCTGCCCCTCCTAGCGCTTACTAGTGCTAATAATTGAATGTTGTCTTTCAGAAAAAATGCTGCACTGGAACGAGCAAAAGAAAAACACAGAAAAACAATTTTGCAGATAAAGGAAGAGCAGAGTATGACACTGCTTAAACTTGCTGACTATGAAAGGTATCTATATGCTATTTGTACATATGAAACATGTAGTTCTTTAGGGTAGCCATGTAGTCTCGTTTTAATCTACTGTGCTTCGTCCTTGTTTTCAGTTTGTCAAGGTAAATAATTTGTACTTTCAGGATACTTTAATGCTTGCCCCCCAAATGATGAGGAGATTGGCAAATAATGCATGTTTTTTCTTTTTAACAGAAAATGACAGTTGATGGGTTAGAAACTATATACTTGTGAGCTTGAGTTTTCAGATGACATGTGGTTTGAAAGGATGGCACCAGTAAATGGTGACTCTATTACTAACAGCACCCCTGACCACTAGTAAAATATCCTATTACCCACTATATACCAACAGCAGCTGAGGACTTTAAAGTCCCAAATCGCAAGTTATATTCTCATTTTCTTTTTTCCTGCGCTGGCAACCCTTCTGGCTCTTTTAGAAGCTGTCTGTAGAGTATACAGGGACGTTCTTTTCAAAATGGCTAGATTGTGTTTGGAAGGCGTTAATTACCCAACCATATTGAACAGGTGTACTATAAGTTACTCTAATGTAGACCCACATACACAGCAAAAATCTTTTTTGCTGTAAAGGCGTTACATCTTTAAAAAAACAAATAGAAATTTCGCTCTTGTAGTATCTTGGGCTAAATAATTACATTTGTGACTGTGCATTCTCAACAGAATGGAAGCCTGAGTATGTTTAACATATTTTGCTTAAGGATGTCGTTCCCCCTCCCCTTTTTAAGAACCGTGTTCATGTCCTATTTTAAGCTTTACCTGCCACACAGAATTGATGGACACTCCATAGAACATCTATTGTGAAGTCTGTGAGTTGCCACTGAAGCTCTGATTGATCATGTGCCTACATAATTACTGGGTATAGAAATGAGCTAGCTTGTGATTTGGGGGCACTCTTTGAGGCAAGATGCTCCGTGAGCATAAGTTACTACTCTGCTCTGACGTGGACCTACCTCAATAGTCAGTGTAGTAATGAGGTCACTGAACCTGAGAGGAAGTCAGATATGAAATACAATAAGTCATCTACATGTGTCCAGTGTTCAAAAGGCTCTTTAAATGTAATATTTTATGCTCTATCTTTACATTACAATGGTTTCATGTTTTTGTGACCTCTTTAAAGATAGTTTGATTTATTGTTATAGTTTAGGCCGGCGGTTCCCAAACTGTGCGCCGCGGCTCCCAGGGGTGACGCGGTGCTGTCACTGGGGTGCCGCGGGCCAGCCATAAAAAAAGAGAGAGCACATAAACTTACCAATCCGCCGGGCGCCGGGACCCAGCAGCCTCCTCTCTCCCGCAGCTGTCACTGAATATCGACGTCAGTGACAGCTGCGGGAGAGAGGAGGCTGCTGGGTCCCGGCGCCCGGCGGATTGGTAAGTTTATGTGCTTTTTTTTTTTTTTTTATGGCTGGGAGAAGTAGAGGGGGGCATTTTTGCATACAACTAAATAAGTATTTCTGTCCTGACCTAAATACTTATTACATTTTTTTGACCCAACTACTTCTAAAACAGGACTGCTCAGTAATTATTTTGGAGGGGTGCCTTGAAAAAATTTGGAGACTCTAAGGGTGCCGTGAACTGCAAAAGTTTGGGAACCACTGGTTTAGGCTATAACTAGGTTTAGGTAACGTGTGTGTATCATATTATAAATGTTTTGTTTTTGTTTTTTTTCCAGTTACAGGGTTTCAGCAACCACAGAAATTGATTCCTTAAAATCTACAAACGCGTCCCTGCATGATAAATTTGCTCAGGCAGAAAAGGATAAGGACGCGTTACAACAACAGCTTGAAGACGAAACCAAAGCAATGGAAGATTTGGAACTGCAAGTCTGTAAGCTACAAGAAGAGTGCAGCAACACTAAGGAAGCTTTGGAGCACAAACTACTTGAGCTGCAGGAGACTTCAGCCCAAACAAAGGAAAGCTTGGAAATGCAGCTTGTTGAACTCCAAGAGACATCGAGCAGAATGAAGGAAAGTTTAGAACAGCAGCTTCTTCAGCTACAGGAGAACTCTGCTAAAAGTAAGGAAGATTTAGAACAGCAACTATTTGCGCTCCAGCAGACCTCCAATAAAACACAGGAATTATTGGAACAGCAGCTTCTTGAGCTTCAAGATAAAAAGGAAAGCTTAGAAAAGCAGCTTTACGAGCTTCAGGAAACCTCTGCCACAACGAAGAAACTATTGGAACAGCAAATTGAGGTCCAGGATGCTGCAGAAAAAGACAAAGAAGTTTTGAGGCAGCAGCTTTCTGAGCTCAAGGAGGCCTCAAACAGAACCAAAGAGGAGTTAGAGAAACAACTGCATCAGCTGCAAGAGTCCTCAACCAAAACGGTGTTTGAGTTAGAGCTGCAGGTGCTTGAACTACAGAATGAATCTCTCAAAACAAAGAACAAGGTGGAGCAGGAACGTCAAGAACTGTTGACTGAAAATAAGGATGCCATGGAAAAGGAAATTCATGAGCAGAACGTGGCTTCTGCTAAAATAAGAGACGAATTGGAGCATGAGCTGGAACAGTCAAATAAATCCAAGGAAAGGTTGGAAATGCAACGTCATGAGCTTCAAAAGATCAATGCTCAAATGAAAGAAGAACTAGAGGAGCAAAATAGACAACTCTATGATCTGAGGAACCAACTTACTGAGCTACAAGATGAACATATGAGGTATGATAGCTAGAAAAACCTACATTTTATGTAAGTTGGGGATTATACAGGGCAATTCAAAAGTCACCGTACAACCTTTTATTTCAAAAACTCGACAGGAAATTGGGAAACCTGAATACTCCAGTAAGGTATGGGTGACGTGGTCTATCTTTTACGGTATGTACCAAACATGGGCGCCATCTTGAAATCGGCCCAATTCCTGTAGAGTTTTTGAAATAAAAGGGTTTACTGCGACTTTTGAATCGCCCTGTACACTAGTTGTAAATGTTTGTTTTGGTTGGTCTCAGTCAAATAGGCATAAATTTGTTTCCAGACCTATCCTGTGTTCAAAAAAGATATACAAAATGTGTGCTGCAGTTGTCCTGAGGGATTTGGAACTTGTGGAAGGCACAGAACACTCTGCATAATCCTCTTTGCAAAATTACATATTGACTAAATGTATTAGTTCATAAGGAAAGCAGAAAAGTTCTTACTGCATGATTAAACATCACAACATCATGGCTGAAACTGGAGGACAATACTAAAGTCTTTTCTGAAGGCTTGGTAATTGGAATATAAATTTGGAGAAAATTACTATTTTTCAGAAGCTCTTTACTGATGCTTGTTGCTTGCAGTAATATTTAGTAATTAGGTCCTCTTCTCCCTTCCGTATATTCTCATTTCACATAAAGCCACATCTGATGTGCTGGCTGGGTTGTAGGGACAACGAAACTTCCAAAGCTGCAAACGTGAAACTTATAGCGTCCGTGCGTTAAAGATCGGCCTGCCACTGGCAATTAGCAGCTGTTAATTCATGCCTTGTAACGCGGTTTATGTAAAACAAATGCCACAAAGCTAGTGTATTTGTGATATAAGCAGAAAGTGTTGTGCAGTGTATGCCATATGTGCACTACTGAAACGTGCTCATCAGAATTTGTAATGCAAATATACAATATGCTTCCATGCAGAATGCAGTCTGAAACGAATGCGGCTGAAAAGATGGAAACGGTTAAGTGGCGCACCATGTTCGAGGAGCTGCAAAATAAAGTTCGACCGTTTCAGGTGAGCTTAATGTGTTCTATAGACATCAGTCTGCAACGAATAGTTTTCTTTACATAAAAGGTTCATAAAACTTGCCCAGCCTCGAACATGCTAGCTGTCATACCACAATACTCTTGCCACTTTATCAAGCAAAGTAATGCTGCCCATCATAACACCAGATTTACACTTATGTCTGCCAGATTCATTGGGTATTACTTTATTGTTGTGCCTCCTCAAAGTGTACTGTAATACAGACATGGCTTTCTTTCGGTAGCACATTGTAATACAACTCGCTCATATTCATGTGTACAATTTGAATGTATGCCTTTAGAAGAAAGGTTAATAGGGATGGAGAAGATAAATTATTGGATATGACAGGTTGGATACCAAGTCGTTCATTGTAATACTCATAGATACTTGGCTGTGTGACAGTGTTGCATTACTGGAAGGTGGTTTTTGTTTTTGTACCATTTTATCCTTTAGCAGTAAGGTGTTCAGACTGGGTTATGTTTACCCATCGGAAGAAGACGTTACTCCTTGTATTGCTCTGCATATTATGAGGTCACTCGCCCCTTTTTAATTTGCACACTCCGCTGTCTTCTGAAGTGTGGCAGATGTTGTCTGCACCTTTTCTACTAATGGTATTGTTCACCACTTTTAAGTGCTATAAAGTGGACCTACCTAGGGTAAGTTTGGGTCCAGCACATGGGATACACTCAGAATAGTAGGAATGCTGTTAACAGCAGCTTCTGTGTGGTCCATGTGACTGCAGATCACAACCTGCCTCCAGCAACCTAAATTTCCAACACTCATTGTGCAGCTTTCCCAGATGAGACAGTACTATCTGGCCCATGAGGACTGTCCTGCTCCCCTTGTGGATGAGCAGGAAGGCTCACTTGAGGGTGGCAGAGTAGTCTTGGGACAGCCTTGTTAATTCTAGGGTGCAAGCATATCATTCCCAGGAACCCACTGCATAAGAAGGGCAATAGTCCACCTCGCCCCCCCAATCTTTGGTGACCCACAGTTGCTGTTCCAATTGCCAGGTTTAATTTACCTGTGGGAAGTTCATGCTCCACTTATATTACTGGCGCCACTTCACAATCCCAGGTGTCAGATATGTGGTTCCTCGGACAGTTTCTGGACATTGCTCACATTTTTTTTCTCACCTAACATTCCTGGCATGGGGGGTCCAAAATGAACCTGTTCTTCTTTCATCCAATTTGGTTGTATGAGGGGACTCGGTTAACTATTTAATTGCCAACTTCTAACAGCTTTTCAGTGTTTAAGTACCCTTGGAGTTGTGCTTAATTTTGGCTGACTTTTGTATTTACTGCAGCAACAATTGGATGCATTTGAAGCTGAAAAGAACGCTCTACTTAATGAGAACGGAGCAGCACAGGATGAAATGAACAAGCTCAGTGAAGCGTATGCCAAGCTGCTTGGGCATCAAAATCAAAAGCAGAAGATCAAACATGTTATGAAGCTGAAAACCGAGAACACGCAGCTCAAACAGGTGCTGTCCAAGTGTTTTATGGTGACTGGACCGTATTAGGCTGCAGTAATTCTCAATTATCTTTTGTTTTTAGAACACTTTTAGAAATGTTACCAGTGACATTCCTGAGACTATTTTCCTAGACCCCTTTTCTCTCAAGTATTGACTATCACCCTACCACATCTCCAATATACTGTATTCATATATTCTGATGTGTGTGTGTGTGTGTGTGTGTGTATATATATATATATATAGATGTATTAACTGTTTCAAATGCACTGAATCTGTGTACCACACTGAAGGGAACATGTGTTTGGGGGGAATTGTAGTGGAATGTAGAAGTTGTGGATGAAAATGCTGAAGTGGTGTGAAATAAATCTTCCATGGTGCTGCAGAACGTCTGTAGTTTTAGTAAGTGGCTGGAATGGATGAGGATGTTCAGTTATGTTCAAAGGTTCCAGTGCAAGGGAAATGTAGACTGTGAAAGGATCAATCCGTGGACACTTAACTGCACATTCCTACATAAATGACAAATATGACAACCTCCATGCACATACTGGATAAAGTAATGAAAAGCAGCAATGTAATACGTACAACTTGCAAGAGATTATAAATTCTAATCTGCATATTTTTATGTAGTTAATGTAAAAATAAATACTGTAGATTCCTTACAGGGATTCTTCACTTTTTTCTTTTCATTTGTATAGCACTGATACAGGGAATGTTCTCAGTGTTGTAATTTTGGCTTGTAGATATTCTGCTTTGGTAACAACTATGGGCACGTAAAGGCAGTAATGTAGACTTATAAAGCTGGACGAATTTAAACTAGACAATGATCAAATACTTTGTGACAATGCACTGCAATAATGCTTAATAGATAATTGAATAAATGTTAAGGTTATTGGCTACATTATGGGTTTTGTTTTGCATTAACCTGAAAAAAACAAAACACTGCTTTAATATTAAGCGTTTGTATGCTGTATCTAAAGTGTTCATTTTTTTTTTTTTTTTTCTGTTCTCTAGGAGGTTACCAAACTGAGATCTCAGCTGGCAAAGGAAAAGCAAACTGAAAAACAGCTGCAGTCCCACGTCAATGAATTGCAAGGCATAAAACGCTTTGATGCATCCAAAGCATTCCAGCACAATGTCAAAGAGAACATTTATCCTAAAGCTCCATTAAGAGATGGTAAGACCAATCAACTAGTAGTTAATTGGGATGGGAGAGGTATTGGGGGAGGGGAGGGTGGCACGGTGGGCAATATTTGTAAACTGCATTTCAAACCAGTTTTTTTTGTTTTTTTTTTGCAGACAGTTTAAGGTACACTTTATATCTCTGAGCACTAGCAATATATATTTCTACATACTAGATTTTGCCACTTGTTAAAGGAATGCTGACTCCATATTTACGCAAAGAATGTGTAAGAAGGTTCTAATGGTTGTCTTCAATTCCCATCTTAATTTCATTTGCACTACTAGTTGGTTGACACTACTCACCTTGGGGTATAGAGGGCGCTGTGTAGAGTAAGGCACTAAAAATTATTAATAATAATATCTTTGACTTTTATAAGGTGCCACAAAGGGTCCTCAGTGCCGTACATTACATATACAGAAAACTGAACCAAGACACAACATGATACAAAAATGTATACAAACACAGGTGACAGGGTAAAGCAAATCAGATTAATCTGGGACAGATAGTGAAAGGGATGGTAGAAATCAGCGAGAAGAAGGCCCGAACTTTAATAAACAGGGAAACCAGGGCTAGCGAAGCAGGCCAAGAGGTACAGAGGGTGAAGGAACAGTAGAAGGAGCACGCACGGAAAGAGGGCCCTGCTCATGAGAGCTTACATTCTAAAGGGAAGTGGGAGACACAAATAGGGTGGTACTAACTGGAGGAGAGAGTTAGGAGGAGGACTGATGGGCTTCAATAAAGAAATGAGTGTTAAGGGCACAATTGAAGCCTTTGAGAGTAGATGCTAACCTGATGGAACGTGGAAGATAGTTCCACAGCAGGGGAGCAGCCCGGGCAAAATCCTGAAAACGGTGGTCACAGGTAGAGCGAAGGGGGCGGGTAGGAGTGTGGGTAGAGATGAGATTGGAGATGTAGGGAGGGGAGGATTGACTAAGAACTTTAAATGTGAGGGTGAGGAGTTTAAATTTAATTCTATAGGGTATGGGGAGCCAATGTAGTGACTGCTGGAGGGAGACTGCAGATACAGAGCGGCGGGAGAGAAAAATGAGGCGGGCAGCAGCATTGAGGATAGACTTAAGAGGGTCAAGGCGAGCTACTCTAACCTGCTCCCTTCCAGCCACCATCTTCAATTTTTTTAATGGTGACTACAGGGTAGGCCACGTTTTTAGTTTAGTCTTTATCTTTTTATTTTATATATTTTTTTTGCAATCTTTACTTCGAATGTCTGAGACAGCGGCGTTCACTAGGTGAACACTTCGACTAGCAGTTAGGGAGAGCTCTAAAGGTGCTTCAGTGCCGCCCCCTTATCAAGTGCTGGTCCCCAGGAAAGGGTCAATCTGCACCAGTAATGTGCCTGGGGACCCAGCCTCTGTCTAGGGCAGCGTTGTAGGCCACCTTGGGACCGTGGCTGCTGCAGCTGTTTCCCAGGCAGAGGGGATGTCAGCGCTGCCTGCAGTCTGTGCCCGGTCAGTCCCCTGCTCAGCAGTTTGACTGTGGAACAAGATTAGTGTATAGTTCCTGCGCTCAATCACTGATGAAGGATAAACTACTTGGTAAGTAGGATAGAGAGAAGTGGATATCTATAGAATACATTTAAAACCTTGGCTCTATGTCACAAGACTTTTTTTCAATATTTTGACCATTTAGTATATAGATATCCGCTTTTCTCTCTAGCCTACTTACTGAGTAGTTTTTCCTTCATCAGTGATTGAGCGCTGGTATTATGCACTTTTATTGGCCAATTGGAGGTGGGTCACCTGATCAGCTGTTCTTAGATTTTTCTGCATGAACGACTCCAATATTTTGCCGTTCTGTGGAACAAGATTGCCCATCAATGTGCTCCAGTTGCGGGCAGTGTTCAATGTACTAGTTCAGGTCAGAGCATGACTGGCACAGACTGAATTGCATTCAATCAGACAACGCTACAGCAGTGATCTATATAAATCAGGGCGGGACCAGAAGTTGCCAAAATTATGAAATGTGCACGTGATGTAATCAAAATTATATTGATGCCTATATTCAGTTATGTCTTTTCCTCCAATGTTGAAATGCAATATTCACTCATTAACAATGAAACAACAAAAAATATACATAGTGATGCAATCAATTATAATGTGTAATAGATTCATAAGCTGTTTATTCCTCAAAACATTATATTTTTCTTTCTGATTTTACAGCAGAAATGTGCTCTTAGTTTATAAATGCAGTACCAATTGTTAGTGAGAATAAGTGCGTGTTAATGCTGGAAAATCTTCAGTATATAACAGGATCGTTGTCTAATAGAAGAGCTCCTTTAAATATCTCACTTACAAGATGTATTCTTAAATAAGAGCCTCAAAAGACATCTTTAGAAGTGTTCAAATTTTAATTCTTCCACTTATTGAGGGAAAAATGGTATTTATCTCATGCCAGTTCCAAGCAGTGAAAAGAAAACATTAATTCAATCATCTCTTAAAATACAATTCCATTAAAATGAGAGTCCAAATTAGTCCTACCATACTTATGCACAAATGATTGCAGACAGAAAGATCTTTAAATAGTCCGGACAAACTAGAATAATTCAGCCAAGTTAGATGTTAATAGCAGGAGTACTTGATACACCTCCAATCGACGCATTTCAATCTAATGGCCTTTATCAAGGTAAACTTACCTTGAGCCCTTGGCGTCGGTTTCTTTAAAACTGCTTACTTGGAAGGTTTCCTTTTTGTTGACCATTTCTTCAACCAAGCGGGTTTCCGAATTAGCGGCTTTTTCATGTCGCCTTCCTTTCTTGATTTTTCATGATAGGGCGGTTTTACACACTTTACTGTCTTCAGCCAAAGGTGGTGTCAAAATTTTCATATCAACCAGGAAATGGTTATTCATATGTTGCCTTGTGACAGGTTTTCTAACCAAGAGGGTTCTAGCCCTCTTGGATGCGGTTAGGGATTTATGTGGATCGTAAGTCAAAGATGAGGAAGACGGATGGCCTTCTGGTACTATATGATATTTGCATGCGTGGCTGGCCAGCTACGAAACAGACTGTTACCAGGTGGATTACTGACCCTATTCATCAGGCTTACATTTTAAATGGATCTCCTGTTCCTGAAGGCCTTATGGCTCATTCTACCAGATCAGTTAGCACTTCTTGGGCAGCACGGCATGGGGCTGCGGTTGAACAGTTGTGCAGGGCTGCTACCTGGTCTTCCATCCATACTTTTACCAGATTTTACAGGTTGCACATCTTTTCTTCCAAAGATGCCAGTTTTGGCCATAATGTTTTAGGTGCCGCTCAGTATGAGCATTCCCACCCATAAGGGTAGTGCAAGTGATAATGGGATTTTTGTACTTGCTGTAAAATCTCACTTTACCCAGTTGGGGACACTCTGCTCCTATCCGTTCTGACTGGTTGCGGCTTTGTTAGTAAATAAACTGAAGATGGTGGCCGGGGAGGGGAGTAGGCTAGATGGATTTTTAGTGCCTTACGCCACACAGCGCCCTTTATACGCCAAGGTGAGCAGTGTCATTCCCTCCCCCCCCCCCCCCAACTGGGTTAAGTGAGAGAATTTTACAGTAAGTACAAAAATCCCATTTTCTTCCTGGTGCTCCTCTATAGAGTATGATAATACTCTACAATACAATCACTTTGCGACATGGCCTAGTGGCAAGCAATGCGTGACATGAGAATGGTGCATGGTATGATTGGAGATGTGGTGCTTCCCAATAGGATCAAAAGTGTAATGACTAAGAGTAAGTTTGTGCAGTTTAGCCTGCACAGAGGAATAGCATCAAATTATAACTACCCTGTACTAGACACGTGTAGCAAAACATAATGTTCCAACATTTTTCAAGTGTGCAAGTGCACTCACATTATTCTTCCAGGTACGTTTTGTGTATTTAATAACCTTTTCTAACTTATCTTTTTATTCTTTTCTTATACAGGAAACAGAAGCAAGTGCTGAGGGAGACCTGTATTTTTCTACTTGTATCATAATTTGATACCCAAGAAGTAGTTATAATGTTTTGAACATAGTATGTTTATTTTATAAATACTGCTTATAATATCTATTAAATCATGTAAATGAGAGTCTGTTTTTATTATGTTTTTAGAAACCGTTGGCACACTTTTTAATAAATATATGTGAGTGCTGCATTTTATTTCCTTTTACAAATGTCACTTGGAATTCATATATTGCAGTCAGAGGTAAGGGATGGGTCTTTAATAAACTGCTTCATTGTCAATCAAATGTAGACTATGCATGGAATGAAGAAGCATTGACGCTTGTAAACTTGGAATGTGTAATTTTTTAAATAAAAGCGTGAAGACCAAATAGGAAACTGTTTTTTTTTAAAAAATATTTTAACTTCTGTGTGTACCTTATGGCAATAAAATATATTTAGACATAAAAAGCAACTAGTGTGGTGTCTGTATCAGATAACCGGGGAAGAGTAATGCAGGATAATGCAATTGTCTAAACAAAATTTTAACTTATTATACAGCTGTCCCAGGTGGAATCCATCCATGTGTGCTTAAGGAACTTGGTTCAGTAACTGAACCATTTGTTATATTTTTGTACTCCCTCATACCAAATTGTAGTAAGCAGATGTGGTGCCAATCTTTAATAGAGGGGTCAAAATCATGACATGAAAATAAGGCCCATGAGAGATTTCAGTTGAAGATAATACTTTATTTCAGTGGGAAAGGTAAAACAATGCATTGCTGAACCCGTAGTAAAATGTAGGTAGGTTCCCAGTGATACGGTCTGTCTCCTGAGAGCAGAGCGAGGGGTTCCTCGCTGAGCAAGAGGTCTTCACTCTGCTCTTTTGAGAGCATTGCGAGGGCCACCTCACCTCAATGTCCCTTAGCAGTCTGGTTTTCATGAAGGGCTAGCCATGCCTAACAAAAAATTTTTTTTTTTTTTAGGAGCCAAGTTTCAATTGAACTAAATTTAACTATATAAATGGATTTTGCAAAGCGTTAAATATTGTTGCACTGTATTGTGCATAAGAGAAGTGCTCTTTGTAGAGTGTCTCTTTTGCTGGTGATCTTAAACTTTAGTACGTCTATTAGATTTAAAAGATATACACAAAATGGCAAACTGGGCCATAAAACTGCAGATGAAAATTTGGCTTAAAAAAAAAAAAAAGGTTTGAAACAGCTTCAGAAAGAGTATATAAATAAACAATACACTGTTATCATCAATATATGGGCAAAAGTCATTTTTCTTGCCATTGGGGGGGGGGACACACTGCAACAATGGGTTATAGTAGGTGGATGCCTTCTAGATGGAACCTTTGGAGTAGAACTTATTTTCTTTGATTAGTTTATTCATTCATTTTATGTTTGGCTCAAAGGAAAGCCTATGGGATTCTCTCATCTCCATGCTGTAGCCAGTCCCTCCTCATTGTCAGCAACTGCAGCACAGAAATGCTGTTTGGGGTGTCTGGTTACAGCCACAGAACAGCGGGTCCGTGGATAGGTGTCACTTGGCAACGACCAGTTCTGCCAGAAGAGACAACAGCCACAGCAGACCTCTGAATCAGAGAGTGCCATTGTGATTACATTCCTCAAGAGCATCAGTAGAGGTCAGCGGGGGATGCCATTCAGACTTCTTGTTAGACACGGAGTTTGATGCAGGATGGCTTTCCCTTTTTGTTGGACTTCCTCAGTGGAGACTCCCATTTCTGTTCAAAATAAATTTTCAGCACTGAGTATGATTATAGGGTAAGGCCAGCAGTTGCTGGGGATCTGCACTCCCCAATCACAAAATCTAGATAACAATGTAATGGGACATCTGTGCTCTCTGCACTATGCAAAAATTATATAGAGATTTGTGTATATTAAATAATTTTATTCAACGTATAAAACATCCACTAACACATGAACATCAATTGTAATATGAGCTCATAGTCTAAAAACGATCTATCCAAATGGCAGACATTTACAAATATGAATTGGAGCAAACATAACTCTAATACATATATTAAAATGTTGACCGCTTCAATGCAACTAATTAGTTAGTGGCCAGCTGACTCAAATCTTAGTTGAACTCTGGAAATAATTAAGGATTGAACTTGATTATACAAACATAACAATATAAATCCATGGAAAAATATTCTTCCACATGCTAGCAAAATTATAACTCCGTAGAATACCCTGCACAGTGAGTGCAGCGTAGAGGGAGCAAACAACCCTATAATGAATATGCAGAATTCAAACTGTCATCCAAAATCAGTTGGTTAAGGAACAACATATCTCCTATATGCGCTTTAATTTTTTTTTTTTTTTTTTAATGGACCCAAGTTGTACAAAAAAAAATTCAGTCGCAAAAGAAAGTTATCGAACAGTCTGAGATGGTAATTAGGCTCTTTAGTTGAGCACAAGATATTAATCACATAAGGTCCTCTGTGCTGACTATTGCTAGCTGAAAACAAGCTAACACTTGCATATACTCCTCTGCACTGACAGCTGCTGTGTAGTTTCTGCTTTATGGTTATGATTTAAGTGCCAAGCTTTGCGTCACTAAAGGGTGTCTATAATGTCTCCAATCAGGCGGCTAATACAGCAAGAAGCACCAATAGAGTATATGCTCCGGGACAGCAAGTTATAATTTTGATAGTAATGTGGAAGAACATTTTTCTGTGGATCGACATTTAACATTTGGCAATAACGATTGAACTTGATTATATGGTGTTCCCATAAGCTTTGAGTCAGCTGGCCATTGACTAATTAGAAGCATTGAAGCGGGCAACATAATTAAAATTAATAATTTGAAGTTTTATATGTTAAATAATATTATTTAAATTAATATCAACATTTTGATATAATTTTGTCATAGCGTGGGAGTATAGTTGTACTGTTTTAATTGGTATCGCCATTCCTGTACATCCTGTTCTCGCTTGCTGTGCTCCTAGAGTTGGTGCAGTTTTTACCTGTTTTAGATTTGCGTTTTTTTTTTTGGTTTTTTTTCCCTCTCTTCCTTCCTCCACACTGCTGTCTACACTGTTAAGCTTGTGTACTGTGTGTGTTTCCTTATATATTTATATAATTATAGTTACTATGCACATGTCAGAAGCTGTATAATTCAGAGACTGGTCACTCTTTTTTTACTGATATATTAATTTATATCAATTCTCTTGTATTTCCTGTGTTTTACTATACCTCTATGGCTGAGAAAGTTTTACCTCTGACTGCATTGGTGGCAGTGGATGAACCAGCTTGGCTTAAGTCACTGACCATGTTCATAACCAAACTCAGTCTGCTAATGCCTCAGTCCGGAGACGTAGATCACTTTCTTTTACCGTGCCACACATTCAGCCGGTACTGACCACTAGTGGGGTTTCCCAAGCTAAGGCAGGTTTGGCGTTCTCTTGCTGAGTCTGCCCAGGTTTCTGCTAGGACTTCTTCCATAGGATGTCAGGCAATTGTCTCGAACTTAGATGTCTTTTCTGAAGATGACAGGGCAGTTTATCAGGAGTCTGACTGGGAGGGCTCTAATGGTGGTTAAGATTGGTCTGAGTGTAGGTGACTTGGCCTTGGGGGTTAGGCAAACTTTAGGGCTTGCGCATCCTGAAGGACTACTAGAACTAGATTCTCCCTTTTTAAATGGCAGAAGAAGCAGGTGGTCTCCTTCCCACCATCTCCTCAGCTCTTAGTTTGTTTTGGAGGCTTGGCAGAAGCCAGATGGGAAGCTTCATATGCTGGGAAAATTTAATAACTTTCATTTTTGAAAAAGAGCCTTAAATTAGAATATTCCTCCAATGTGGATACTTCCATCTACACCAAAGCAAACAGCCTCAGAACCAAACTTGTACATAGCACTATCCCACCCAATAAACCAAGTACAAGTGAAACTTGGCTCAAAGAAAAGACAAATGGGTTCTTCCACTGTAACAGATGTGCAGCATGCAAAGAAAGGGGCATACTAAACCATTCACCCAATCCAATACATCTCACACACCACTGGGGAATCTTTCACTATAGAAGAAAAAAAAAAATCACCTTTGACACCACAGGGGTCATTTACCTCCTACAATGCCCCTGTGGGTTACAATATATTGGGAGAACCATCAGAAAACTGCACGTTAGAATATCTGAGCACTAAAGGAACATCCGAAAGGGCTTTGAAAAACTGTTTCTGACCATTTTGCTAAACATTCTAAGGACCCATCACTGTTGGAGTTTATTGGTATCAAAAAAGTCATTAAACCCAGGAGAGGGGGGATTGTATCAAATGTATTTCAAGAGAAGAATCTAAATACATATATAAAATGAAAACCCTAGTGCCAGTAGGACTTAATATCGATTTTGAACTGGGGCAATTTCTGAGGTATGCTCCACGTATGGTCTATTGAACAGCTGTTATGCTGTAGGAGCCAATAACTCACTATGGGACTTCCCATTGGA
Source organism: Mixophyes fleayi (assembly GCF_038048845.1). Lineage (NCBI taxonomy): Eukaryota > Metazoa > Chordata > Amphibia > Anura > Limnodynastidae > Mixophyes > Mixophyes fleayi. Next base: position 297,516,169 of record NC_134405.1, on the reverse strand, counting down.
CCAGGCACCTGTCCATCAAAAAAAAAAAAAAAAGACGTATGGTAGGGCAAGGAGAAACAACCTATCAGCAGCTTAATACGAAAAAAGGGTGCCTATTTAGATCTACAGGATTGCTCACACTTCATCTACGATCCCTGAAGAAGCTCCAGGGTGAAATGCGTTGGTTGTATCACTCATACTTGCACTCAACTGCCAACGACACTATACTGATTGTGGACTATTGTTTCAATCACCGCTGCAAAGTGGCATCATGTCAGATGCATGCGCACAACAATCCAACTGGAAGACTGAGACTTCCGCCCGGCAGCAGGACGCTTGAGCGTCCCCACGGTAACCAGCCTTAAACAGACGGGAGACATTAAGGTATATGGAAGACTACTACAGCGTGATTTTTGCTCTGCTTTACCAACGGTAAGTCCCATTACCAGCCTCCGCATCTGGCTTTATCCGATGGACATTTCTGCCTTGCTTCTCGAATAAGGATTTATTTCAAGACTGCTATTACTGCCATTCATCTGAATTAGTGGACTTGATAGCCCTAAAAGCAGTGTTCTACTTGCCTAATATCTAACTAAAGGGCTATTGGAATTGTGGCCACTCCTGCTTTGAACATTGTCACTATTTACCAAGCTCTGCATATAATATTCACCTATCTAAGCACCATTTCAGTGCTTGCAAGATATATCTTTATTTTTGCTGTATATGATCGATTTATCTATAAGATACTTGTATACAATCATTGTGATTATACTGTACAGTCATCCTATAGAGTTGCAACTCTTTTACCTATTGTCTATTACAATAAATGTTTGTGTCCTATGCCGCCCTTGTCTATGCACCCAGGGATTATTACTGTTTACTCTCACTGAGGGTTGAGTTCCCCTTCAAATCCCCCCCCCCTTTTCCCTGATCCCAAGAGGCTGCATATTATCCACACTACACTATAGGGAGCGCTGAACTAACACTCTACCTTGGATCCTTCCATTGTCTGCCTAATGGACCATTGCTATCACTGTGCAGGGTGGGGTTTTATTCTGGGATGCTACAGATAAAGTATGAGTTTTCTGCTTCAAGCAGCTTATGTGGCGATTGGTAGCTTGTTCAGACCAGGTATATCTACAGTCTAGGTGAACAAGGCTATTCAATGGGTGAAACAGTTGGCTAACTGTCTGAATTGGCCCATGGCTGATTTGCTTGTTAGCTGAAAACATTCGAGAGGAGACTTCAGATTTTTTTTTTTTTTTTTTTAAATTAAGTTTAAACATCTTTGGATGCAATGTCTGTTACTTCCAAACTTTATGCATTCATTATAGTGGCCTGGATTTCTTTGTGGCTGTACTCTTGCTCAGTGAATGCAGACTCTAAACGTCAAATCTGCCTTTTGAAGAGGTAACTCTTTGGTTCACAGCTGGAACAAATTATTTCAGATTGCCCTGGGTGGTAAGAGCTCTTCTTTCTGTCAACCAATAACCAAATCCTCCCATGTTTCATTCCTTTCATTCCTTCAGTAGGTTAAGGGTGACTTCCACCAGGGGCAGTCTCCCTCCTCTAGAGGAGGTTTCCATAGGGGTCTGCCAGATGCAGAAATCCAAAGCTGGCGGAAACAGTTTCTGTGTAACAGGACACCCAACCATGTTAATGTGATGGGGGCCCATCTCCTGCAGTTTCAGGATCAATGACAGACCTCAACCTACAATGCCTGTGTTTGAGAGGTTGTCATCCAGGGTTATGTCATCAAGCTTGTACATTACCTGCATTGCCAGTTCTTCCACAGGTCTGCCCTCCTGCAGACTGAGATGCAGGGTACTGCGGGAGGCTATCCAGAAACTTCTGGTTTTATGCGTAATTATTTCTGTTCCTCCTCTGTAAAGAAGTTTGGGGTTTTACTCTTTATGGTTCCTAAACCGGACAACTCTGTTCATCCGATCCTGAACCTCAAAACCCTCAAACTGGTTCTGGGCTTGAAGATGGAATCATTGTGGTCAGTCATCACAGGCATGGATCATGGGGAGTTCCATGCTTCCCTGGATATAAAGGATGCTTACCTCCATGTCACCATTTGGGAGGGGAATCTATATCTGCTTCGTTTTGTGGTCTGCAGTACACATTTTCAGTTCTGGGCTTTGCCTTTTGGCCTAGCTACCACACCACAGGTTTTCACAAAGGTGATGGTTGTCATGGCAGGTCTCCTGTGTTCTCAGGGCATTGCTATTGTTTCCTCTGAAACGATCTGTTGAATGTTCCCATATTCTGTCCTTCTACAACACATTCAGGTAACTATGAAATTTCTGTAAGCACACGGCTGGATCCTGCCTAAGTCTTCCTTAATTCCTGCGCAAAGGATGCATTTTCTTGGCCTCGACATAGACAGTGCGTCAGAGGGTATTCCTTCCAGAGGACAAAGTTCTCTCCGTTCCCTCCCTCAGACCTTCTGACCAAGTGGGAAGTATCCCTTCTCTGCTGCATGAAATTGTTAGAGACCATGGTATCAGTATTCAAAGCTGTACCCTTCACGCAGTTTCATTTTTGGCCACTCCAGACGGAGCTTCTCCGGAGTGGTCCAAATCCACCCTTCATCTGGACAAGCAGCTCATTGGGTTGTCCGTGACCACTCGTCAGTCCATCACGTGGTGATTGACCAGGCCGTATCTTGCCAAGGGTCAGTCCTACCCATCATTGGAGTAGACTTTCGTTACTTCGGGCGCCAGTCTGTACAAAAGTCGCACAGTCATAGGTGTTCTCCTGTTCCAGGGCCTTTGGTCTCCCCAGGAGACATGGGTGCCAATTAGCCCGCTGGGCATTTGAGCAGGCTGAACTCTGGCTGGCAATCCACTGAAAATCCAATCGGACAACGCTAGAGCAGTAACCTTAATGAACCATCAAGGGGGAACCCGCAATGCCATGGACATAAAGGAGATTGCGTGGATCATGTTCTGGGCAGCACGCCATGTTCCAGAAATATCTGCCATATTCATCCCAGAGGTGGACAACTGGGAGACAGATTACCTCAGCCACAACAGGGACTAAGAAATGTGATTTTGCTGAGCTGTCGCCATCTTGTTACCTGTCAGCTATTTTGTTCTTGTACAGCTCAAAGACAGGTTATATACAGCTAGTTTGTAGAAGTTATTCATTATTATCTTGTTGTTTTAAGAGGTGCTGCGTCCAGGACTTTAGATATGGCAGACAGCAGATGAACACCAGCCCCTTTGGGAGAATTCCTGCGTGAATGTAGCAAGGTCTGTGTAACAATCATGCACAATGAGTGGTTACGACGAAGATAAGACAGCTAGGGGGCGTAGTTTGCTGAAGTACGTGATTTTGTGTTGCCAGAGTGCTATAAGTATGTGAATTTGTAAACAAAGTAGAGCTAAGTGCACACACAGAACTTGCAGTGTATTCTATTCTCTCCGGCTGATGAGCTCATAAACTGGTAAACTGACGCTTACAGATGAACTGACTGATTAGATTCAACAGGCCCATCCAGGAGAACTTTTTTTTTAATCAGAGGTTTTTGGCTTTCTGATTCAACGTTTGGGTCACATGGAGATAGATCTCATGGCGTCCTGTGAGCTTTAAGATCACTCTTTTCTGCACAAAGTCCAGGTAACACAGATGCCTTGAATATTCAGTGGGTGTTTTGTTTGGTGTTTGTTTGACTCCAGTTCCCATGCCCCTCTAGGTGCTCAAGAAGCTAAAAAAAAATATGAATGTCTGCCATTCTGGCGGCCCTGATTTGGCCATGTAGAAGATGGCATGTGGACATCCTCCTCCTGATGGCCGTAGGCCCCCCATCTGGTTGCTCCTGATCTTCCCTTCCAAGGCCCTCTTCACTTTAGGGTTTCCACACTTCTCATTTTAAACTTGATTGCTACTGTTCCTGCAGGAGGTTCTCAACAGATCTCAGCCTCTCCCTTGAAGCTCCCAGCACTCTTCTTCCAGTGCAAATTTCTAGTAATAAAGAAAGTACATACTTTCGTACATGCTCAACCCCCTTTTGTACACCCTCAGGATCTGAATTTGTTGCTCTGGGCTCTTACTAGAGAGCCTTTTCAATCGTTGGATATAGTGGATCTTTGCAATGTCATCTGAAAGGTAGTGTCCTTGCTTGCTATTTCTGCCAGACTGCTATTTTCTAGTCTGTCCACATCTTTTTATCAATTTCTACAAGTTGCAGGTCTTTGCATCTCACGATGCTAGTTTTGGGATGCAAGGTTATACGTCCAGCTGTTTTAGAGCAATTCCTCCCTTAGGGGCAGCTTTGGATTGTCCCCATCATCAGTGTCCCTCAATGGCATGACAAAGAAAAGAGGATTTTCTTACTCGTCGTAAAATCAATTTCTGAGTTCTTTAGGGACACTGCTCTCCCTCCCTTTGCTTGCTTGCTTGCTTGGTTGTTTAACGTTTGTTGTTTCACCTAGTTAGGCTCACTCTTATGATGTTTGTTAAAAGAAAGGTTCCATCTAAAGTCTAGACTACAGAATTTCCTCTACAGAATCCCTTCCATTTGAGAGCTGTATAGCACATGAGTTCTGAGGCATAAACTTTTAAGGCCTGCTTAATGTACTGCTGCTATCTTTCTAGGCTCCGTTACCTTGTACAGAGTCAATTTACAACAGGGCTGAGGTAGAGTTGCGCTATTTTTTGGATATTTACTAGGGTACTGGCATTTTTTATTTTTTTAAAAAAAACAAACATTTCCAAAAGGGGGCTCGGATGCTTTGGGAGAAAAAAATTAATATGTAATAATAATACAAAGACACAAGCCTTCGAGGCCACTGAGTCTCAATCGGGATCTCGTGTAGTGAACACTCTCCATATCACTACCCCCCTGCTATCACATGTAGTAATATTTTACACTGAATAATATTCCATGATTCAACATTCTGCCATGTGATGTCTTGCATTATGTTCTACTGATCCATAATACTTGTCTTTGATCTGCAATGTTGTTTATTACCACCCCATGACACATAACAGGGCTTAGTAATGTTCTTTACTATAGATTTCCCCACCTTATTTTATTTACAATCACTGCCTTTTATTACATGGATTAGCTACCCCTCGCATCCCTTCAACTCTTACCTCTTTCTCTCGCCCACATCCAACTTCATCCCTTACACCACCACCCTATGTACATGCTCATGCTACTACCAGAATAATAGATGGGTTACATCAGTCAGCTAACAGGTCAGTGGAACTATTGCCGAAATAGGCATGTCAGAATTCAAAACTATGTGCAAGGGTTGGGGGTGATGTCTGATAACTAGAGTTTTAATAAATGGTGATAGAGATAGATATATATATATATATATATATATATATATACAGTATATTAGGAAAAAGAGTACTTTACCCACTTGCCTTCCTCAAAACTTTAATGAAAATGGTACTATGTATACATTTCAGGCAAAGTGGCACTCAAGGATTTTCGCCAGCCGGGTATAATCGCAAAAGGTGAACACCTTATATTGTTATGAGCCGCTGCGGCTCAGCACTGCCGCAACTTGCTCTGGCCCCTCAGACACGCCCTGGCCAACGTCATGACGATTGGGGTGTCACTTCCGGCTCTGAACAGCACCGCCGCAACCAGGCCAGCTGGACAGCCGGGCGCATGCGCAACGTTGGAATAATTAGCCTCCTGTTGGGCCTGATTATCCTCCTGTGTTCGTCAGTTCCTATTTTTCTTTGCAAGTATTTAAAGCAGGGAGGTATTAGCCTCCCTGACGGTTATACCTTCAGTCTCTGGCTGCTGACCTGCTTCTTTCTCTGCTCCTCTGCTCTTGTTATTTGGATTGACTCTTTCGTGTATGACCCTTGGCTCGCTTACTGGACTCTGTTGGATTGCTTGTGACCCTGATCTCCGCCTGTTACCTGGATACGATGTTTGCTGCCAGCCCTGACCTCTGGCTGGACCTCACTACCGCTGCCTGCTGTACCCTTTGACCTCGGCCCATTTTGGACTTCGCTGTTTCTACCACCTGGCCCTTGTCTGCGCTACGGTAAGATTATAAACTTGTACTACTCTGAGTTTAAGACATGGGGGCATCCCAGTACCTGTGAGCACGGTCAGCTCTACGGGAAAGGTGGCTGCTATAGGTGAAGACCTCTGCTACCTGTTCTACGAGTTTGATATTTGCTGTAGGCGTTATCTGTTCCAGAGACCAAAGTTATGGAGGAATACGTGGAAGAGAACCTTCGGAAGGGATTCATCAGAACTTCTAAATCACCGGTGGGAGCTGGTTTCTTTTTTGTTTCCAAAAAGGACGGAAGTCTTAGGCCATGCATATATTACCGTGGCCTAAATAGAATTACTAATAAAAAATACTTATCCATTACCTCTCATCTCTGTTCTTTTCAACTAGCTCAAGCAGGCCACCATTTTCTCTAAAATTGATTTGCCAGGAGCATACCACCTGGTTCGGTTCAGACGGGGACGAGTGGAAGACGGCCTTCAACACTCACTCGATTCATTACGAGTACCTGGTCATGCCTTTTGGCCTATGTAATGTCCCTGCTGTGTTCCAAGATTTTATCAACGATGTACTGCGAGATGTTCTGGTCAAATTCGTTGTGCTCTACCTCAATGACATTTTAATCTACTCCAAATCACTGGAACTTCACCAACTACACGTCAGGGAGGTATTCCTCAAACTACGTCAGCACCATTTCTTCGCTAAGTTGGAGAAATGTGAGTTTGAGGTTACCCAAGTCACGTTCCTGGGATATATCCTCTCCCCTAATGGCTTCTCGATGGACCCCAGTAACGTCCAGGCAATCCTTGATTACTACAGGCGATTCATCAATTACTTCTCTGTATTGGTGGCTCCCATTACAGCCGTTACTCACAAAGGGGCCGATATCACTAAGTGGTCTCCCTCAGCTTTGGCTTCCTTCAAGGCGCTCAAGAATGCATTCATCTCTGCACCTTCGACATCCGGATCCAGAACTGCCGTTCATAGTCGAAGTAGACTTCTCTGATGTTGGAGCTGGCACAATTCTTTTGCAAAAGGATCCCTACGACCACAAACTGCACCCCTGTGCATTTTTCTCTCTAAAGTTTTCTTCCACAGAAGTCCACTAAGATGCTGGTAATCGGGAGTTAACAGTCAAGTGGGCATTTGAAGAATGGAGCCACTGGCTTGAGGGAGCAGCTCATGTGATTACGGTATTCACTGACCACAAGAATCTCCAATTTATCCAATCTGCTAAGACCATAAATTCCAGTCAAGCCCGGTGGGCCCTGTTCTTCACTCGTTTTAAGTTTATTAGTACAGTCCGACCAGGATCCAAAAACATCAAAGCGGATGCCTTGTCTCACAGCTTTATCTCCACGCATCTATCCCTCACCGAAACTTCTTCTATAATCACTGCCTCCGACATTGTTCTAGGTCTGACCGAGGATTTAGGCATGATCCTTCAGGATTTGGCCCCTCCAGCGACTCCCAAAGGCAAGTTATTTGTACCAGATCATCTGAGGAAGACAGTTCTCACTGAATGTCAAGACAACAAAACTTCTAGTCATCCTGAAGTATCCAAAACTATTGAACAGCTATCTCATTCAGTTTGGTGGTCTTCTTTATCTGCTGATGCCAGAGAGTTCATACTTTCCTGCGAGATTTGTGCTAGGAATAAATTCTCTCGTAGTCTTCCAGCTGGCCCTCTCATGCCTTTATCCGTTCCAATAAAACCATGGACACACATATCTATGGACTTCATTGTGAAATTGCCTCGCTCATCCGGCCTTAACACCATCTGGGTGATTGTTGACCGGTTTAGTAAGATGGCACAGTTCATTCCACTTACAGGGTTGCCATGTGCCAGACTGCTGGCTTCCTTGTTCATCTAACATGTCTTCCTCCTACATGGACTCCCCATCAACATTTATAAAACCAAAAAAGTATACAAGGCGGTAATAGTAAGATAAACACATTATCATCATCCAAGCAGATGAAAAAACATGTACAATGTCCACCATAAAATCACTTTCTTCTATGGATCATATGTAGATGCCTCCTAAAGTTCTTCTGTATATCAAAATTGCTTCTCACTATCTCCCAGCGATAGTGATGGAAGAATTATATAAAAATAGAAAAAAAAATAAAAAAGTACTGGGTTAGTGGATATATCACCAATCACGGACTTCAATATACCCAGAAATACCGCTAAGAAAGCTGTGTTGATTGTTAAACAGCAAACCACCACCACATATGTGCGAAGAAGTCTTTCAAAAATGGTATTGCATACAAATCATCAAATAAACGTACACATATATTCGTAAGTAAGTCCGCTTCCACGGCAACACTTCTGTCCATGTAAAGCTCAAAAACCCCATCAATATATAAAAGAAAGGGGAGAGGACATCTGGTGCATTACCTTTTGATTTATTCATAAAAATAGCAGACTACAAACAATATAAAAAAACTCTAAAATGAATCCTGACATCAAGCAGCTAATGTACTCGTACCGAGTAGAAGATAAAAGCCAGCATAAAGATGTAAAAATCCCGGGCATGATCAGCTGGGCAATTAGTATTCCTCCGTATGTTGAGACGTTGCTATGATAGGATAACCCATGTTCATCTAACATGTATTGACTCCACCTCTGGAGTCTTTGTCAAAGTGTAACACGGAGTTCCAGCTGGTCTTCATTTATACTTCAGATAGCCTATCTCTATCAAGACATTCCTTACATGATAAATATACATCAAACATCCCAAATCCGACTGAGGTAATCAGTTCCAATCAAGGTTCCGATATAAACATAACATTATAACAAAGTACTGTAATTCCCTCTTTAGTCTATACATACTTATTGTATCAACACTATGGGCTAGATTTACTAAGCTGCGGGTTTGAAAAAGTGGGGATGTTGCCTATAGCAACCAATCAGATTCTAGCTGTCATTTTGTAGAATGTACTAAATAAATGAAAGCTAGAATCTGATTGGTTGCTATAGGCAACATCCCCACTTTTTTAAACCCGCAGCTTAGTAAATCTAGCCCTATGTGATATCTTTCAGTTATTCCGGAAGTAACCAATAAATGTCAGGTCTCTCCATCAAAAATGATGTATGCCTATATAGATACAGTAACCGGCCAGCAGAATTAGTTATCCATCCCAACATGCATCCCAACATGCAGTAAAAGTATATATTAAAATAGGTAACATTCCACCAAATTACTTCTCTCTCGGAGGCGACTGTTGCACCAATCCACACATATATATTGACAAGTAAAAATGTCACGAAATTGATAATCAAATTCTAACATCCTTACAAATATATATATATATACACCGAGGTATATTGGAGGATCCACGTCCCTATGAGTAATAACCCTACTCCAATCCCCATATCCATTCATATATATTAATGATAAAGAATATCTCAGAGACAAAAATAAAGAGTTTGCAAAGAAAAATTGGGGTAATTGATATTCTCCATTGTTCTTTGGAACAAGAAAAACATTTTATCTCAAATTCTGCATTTAGACCCTCTGGGGCTAGTGTTTTAAATTTATAGATATTGCTAGGAACCCCTCTAGCCGGTACAGCACAACCCGGAATCTGCTCTGCCAGTCAGGTGTTCACTGGAGACCCTAGTGGTGGGGACAGACTTGGCCGCAGACTGACAGAGGGTCGTGAAGTGCGTACCGGCTGGGGAGATCCCAGGAAAGCGGAGTGTAGTTCGGGCAAGGGTCTAGGGCTGGCAGCAGACAACAAATCCAATAGACAAGCCAAGGTCAAGGGTCATGAGTAAACAGGAAAGTCGGTAAACACACCAGAGGTCGGGGTCACAAGAAACACAGGCAGGGACCAAATCCAGGCAAGGGGTCATACATGGGCAATCCAACAGAATATCCAAAGGACAGGAGCAAGGAGCAGAGCAGGTCAGCAGACTGGTAACAGAAGCTATAACCGGCAGTGAGGCTGCAGACCTCACTGCCTTAAATACTAGTGGCCACTAATCAGAGCCTAGCTCTGAATAACTCACAGCCTCCTGCATGATTAATTAACACAACATAAATTAACTCACAGACTGGTGGAAGGCTTGTCTAATTAAGCCACAGGTTTCAGGCTGCTGCGCGTGCGCACCTGGCTCCCTCCGCTGCCGGGATGCAGTGCAGAACACAAAGCTTCTGACCGCCGGGACGCCAGAGGGCACAGTAAGCGAGCCGCGGCGGCTGTGAGTACCGCCGCGGCTCGTAACAGATATTCTCCATTTCAGCCCTAGCTAATCTAATGTCTAGGTCATTACATCTCCAAGTGCTCGCTATCTTCCTAATAACACAAAAAAAACTCAATTGCATTAGGATTACAATCATGCAAATCTTTGCAGTGAGCAGACAAGGAATGATTTAAATTGCCTTTCTGTATATTTCTCAAATGTTCCGCCAAACGCACTTTAAGCGGTCGGCTGGTTTTTCCTATGTATTGCTTGCCGCACTTGCATTGAATCAAATAGATCACATTTTTTGAATGGCAGGTAATGAACTCCTTGATTTTATAATTCAAGCCATTTGCTGTAGATTTGCATTCTGTGATTTTTGATTGATTACTCTGTATAGTTCTACACGGTAGGCACATGCCACATCTGTGGAAACCTGTAGTATTAATTCATTGTTGGTTAGTTTTTCTAGGTAATACACTGCAGACAATGTGATCTTTAATATTCAGAGCTTTCCTATGCACGAATTTGGGTTCCTTAGGTAACTGATCTTTCAAAATGGGATTGCTGGTAAGTATCTTCCAATACTTTCTCAATACATTCTCATAATTTCTAAATTTCCTGTTATATTGAGTAATGAAGGCTACATCCCTTTTCAACTTATCCATTTTTTTTGTTTTGTTCTAGCAGAGATATCCTGTCCATGTTCTTAACTCTCATCAACATTGTTTCGGATCGTGGCTCCCAATTTGTCACCACCTTCTGAAGAGCTTTTTATACCCGGCTGGGAATCAAATTTTGTTTGTCTTCTGGGCAGGGCCACCATCAGAAATCATGGGGCCCAGTACAAATGAAGCAGGCAGGGCCCCCCGATGACCCCCCCACCCAATGAACCAGGGCCATCTTTCCAACTGCGCACGATGGACGGGGGCCCAGGGGAAAAGGGGGCCCATGACAATGAAAAAAAAAATCACTGAACTAAATCAGTTAAGTTCAGGTAAGTTAAGGGGGCACCTAATGTGTATATATATATATATATATATATATATATATACACACACACACACTCACCAAATATTGGCTTTGTCCCTACTAGAATCACAACATTTCACACACTTTCCCCACCTGTGACTGCAGGTTTCTTTAGTTGCGGCTTGTCTGGATCCTGGAATGTTGGGGGCCCTATTTGGAAGAAAAATGGGTACATATAGAAAATTACAGCCAGCCCCGGCATTAAATCAATAGCATCCACGATTAATAATCAGGCCTTCCTCCAACCTCAACATTAAAATAACAGTATTCACATTTAATAAATAAACCTATTTCCCTCTCTACAAACAGCCCCAGCAATAAATTAATAGTATTTACATTTCAGAAATATACCTATCACTGACATTAAATAATTCATAGTCACATTTAATAAAGTGACCTCATTCTCCCCCACATTCAGTAGCCCCCAAACCACCCCATCTTAAAGTAATAGTCCGCATAATAAAATTGCCCAACCATTACCCCACAAACAAACTTGCACCCATTAGTTAGCCACCGACTACCTCACACTACATTGCCACAAGCCCCCTGTACCATCACACACACATTACTGTGCCCCTTCATCACCATGTTTTGCACATTATGATCACACTGTGCCCTCCATGCTGCTTTTCCCCCTTCTCCTGGCCCCCCATTATCACACTGTGCCATCCTGCACCCCCTCTCCATCACTGTGCCTTCCTGCCCCCCCTCTCCATCACTCGGTGACTTTCTGCTACCCCCCCTTTTTCCTCACACTGTGCCTCTCTCACCCCCCCCCTTTTTCCTCATATTGTCTGTGCCTCTAGCCCCATTTTTCTTCATACTGTCTGTGCTTCTCCCCCCCCCTTTTTCCTCATACTGTCTGTGCCTCTCCCCCCATTTTTCTTCATACTGTCTGTGCCTCTCCCCCCATTTTTCTTCATACTGTCTGTGCCTCTTTCCCCTACTTTTTCCTCATGGTGTGACTTTCTCCCTTTATTTACTTACCTTTGTATTAGCTTTTTTCCTCTCTTCTCTTCTCTTTTCTTCTGTCTTCTTGCTTCTGTCTTGTTCCTCTCTGCACAGTTCCTCACTGAGTGTCAGACGTGACTTGATGTCACGCCTAACATTCAGTGTAATTAGTGCAGAGAGGAAGAAGGAGGGACGGCGGTGCTGCGATCAGGTGAGTATCTGGATTTTTTTTTTCTCCACTACCCTCTCCCCCACCAATGAACTACCAAACACAAGCACCAGCGCCAGCCCGCTGGGCAGTGTGGGCCTGGCCGCCGGGCCCCCTGGTGAGCCCGGGCCCGGTACAAGAGTACCCCCTGTACCCCCCTGATGGCAGCCCTGCTTCTGGGTATCACCCGTAGTCCAATGGACAAACAGAGAGGGTGAACCAATCCCTCGAACAATTTCTTCGCTTGTATGTGTCCAAATGTCAGACCGACTGGGCCACTCTGTATCCATGGGCAGATTTTGCCTACAACAACGCATGCCACTCTTCTACTAATAAGTCTCCGTTCTTCTCTAACCTTGGGTTCCATCCTCAGTCCAATTATTTATCTGCTCTGGTGCCCTCTAACCTCCCGGATTTTCATCACTCTGCTGCCCGTCTTTCACGGATATGGAAGAAAGTTCATATTGCCCTCAAACAAGCCTCGTTCAAATCTAAACATTATGCTGATCTGCATTGTGGACCATGCTCTTTTAAGGTTGGTGATAAGGTCTGGCTGTGTACTTGCAAAACATCAAACTCAAACAGCCCTGCAAGAAGATAGGTCCCAGATTCATTGGACCCTTTGTCATTTCAAGGCAAATCAACCCAGTGGCTTTCAGACTGAATCTCCCTCCTTCACTCAGAATACCTTTCATTGCTCGTTACTCAAACCTGTTACAGACCGCCTCAGGTTCATAAAATTCATTCTGTCAAAGTCAAGGGACACCAAGAATTTCTAATCGAAAAAATCCTCGATTTCAAAAAGGTCCAAGGACAAGTTCACTTTCTGGTCCACTGGAAGGGCTATTACCCAGAAGAACATTGTTGGGTGAAACAAAGACATCAACATGCTAACAAGCTGCTCAAGGACTTTTGCAAACAGTTCCCTGGGAAACCAGGATGTCGGGGTTTTTTCACCCCTCCTCAAGGGGAGGGTACTGTTACGAGCCACAGCGGCTCGGCACCACTGCGACTAGCTCCGGCCCCTCAGATGTGTCCCGGCCGTCGTCATGATGACCGGGGCGTTACTTACGGTTTCCGTCCTGGGCCGTCACCATGGACTTCCAGAACTGAGCAATAAACTGAGAGCCGTGATCAGAAACAATGTCTACAGGTGAGCCATGGAGCCGAAAAATGTGCTGGACAAAAAGCTATGCTAAGGTCTGTGCATTAGGAAGTCTGGTTAAAGGTATGAAATGGGACATTTTACTGAAGCGGTCAACCACTACCCAGATAGTATTGTGGCCTGCTGAAGAAGGGGGCTCTACAATAAAACCCATGGACAGGTGTGTCCAAGGTCTTGTAGGAACAGATAATGGCATAAGCTGACCAGAAGGGCGGTTCCTAGGGGTTTTGGTTTTAACACAAATTTCACAGGACTTAACAAAGTCTCGAACATCTGAAGAAATATCGGGCCACCAAACAGAGCGTGAAAGATTTTCTGTGGTTTTAAAGATAACGGGGTGTCCGGCAGTTTTATTTTCGTGGGCCTCAGTGAGGACAGCCTTTCAAAGGTGGACTGGCACAAATAAGCGGTTTGCGAGTGTCTCAGAGGGAGCCAACTTTTGGAACCTGCGAAGGGTTATACCCAAGTCCTGGGCTAAACTTGTGTGAATAATTGAAGGTGGTATTATAGGCAAAGGTTTCGGAACTGGTGCATGATGAGAAACAAAACTTCTGGATAAAGCATCAGCCTTGGTGTTCTTAGATCCTGGTCTATAACTGATAACAAAACGGAAGCGGGTAAAGAACATTGGCCAACGGGCTTGCCTAGGATTCAGCCGTTTTGCGGATTCAATGTATTGGAGGTTTTTATGAACCGTGATGACATGGATGGCCCCTTCCAGCCAGTGAAGCAATTCTTCAAAACCCCATTTGATGGCTAAGAGTTCCCGATTACCAACATCATAGTTGGTCTCTGCAGCAGAAAACTTGCGGGAAACAGAGGCGCAAGGAAACAGTTGGTGATTACCAGGATCTTTTTGAGAGAGAACAGCGCCTGCACCAATGTCAGAGGCATCGACCTCCAGAATGAACGGCAGCTCAGGATTAGGATGTCTCAAGACAGGGGCGGAGGTAAATGCTTTTTTTTAGAGCCTCAAAGGAATTGATAGCTTCTGAGGACCAACTATCAGGATCTGCCCACTTTCGGGTGAGGTCAACAATGGGAGCCACCAAATTGGAAAAGCCTTGAATGAATCTTCTGTAGTAATTGGCTAACCCCAGAAACCTTTCTACAGCTTTCAGATTAACGGGCCGCACCCAATTTAGAAGAGCTTGGGTCCATAGAGAAACCGGTAGAGGATATTATATATCCTAGAAATGAAACACTTCGAATTTCAAACTCGCAATTCTCAAGCTTGGCAAACCGATGATGCTTCCGTAATTTATGGAAAAATTGCTGAACATGGAGCCGGTGCTGAGACAGAGAGTGGGAATGTATTAATATGTCATCCAAGTACACAACCCCGAACTGATCAAGAAATTTCCGGAGAACTTCATTAATGAGATCTTGGAAGACAGCTAGTGCGTTACAAAGACCTAATGGCATAACCAAATACTCTTAGTGGCCGGAATGGGTATTGAAAGCCGTTTTCCACTCGATGACTCTTCTGATGCAGATGAGATTGTATGCCCCGCGAAGATCAATTTTTGTGAAGATGATAGCACCTCCGAGTTGATTAAACAGGAGCAGGATGAGAGGAAGTGTTTTTAATAGTGATTTTGTTAAGACCTCTGGAATCAATACAGGGCCGTAGTCCACCATACTTCTTAGAGACGAAGAAACAGCTAGCTCCCATCGGAGACTTTGAAGGCCTAATAAAGCCTTTTTGTATATTCTCCTTGATGTATTCCTGCATGGCCTTGGTTTCAGGACCGGAGAGTGAATACAGTCTTCCTTTTGGTAATTTAGTACCTGGAATTAATTTGATCTCACAATCAAAATCCCGATGTTGAGGCAGAGTGTCAGACACTTTTTTAGAGGAAGAAATTCGGAAGCAGGCTGCAGAATCCGAATAGGCAAGCTCAAACAAGTCTGAGAACACAAGGAACTCCACTGAGTAATCTCCCCTTGTAAATTTTAAGGTAACAAGGATGAGGAAGTCCTAACTCTAGAGCGAGATGGGTTTGCCTTTTTTCTCTAATCTCCCCTTGTGCCCAATCAATTACAGGGTTGTGAAGGCGTAGTGAGGGATTCCACAATATTACCGGTACAGATGGGCAATTGATAAGGTAGGAAAGAGTTTCTGAATAAAGGGTTCCCACAGTCAAGTGTAACGGGGGTGTTTCATACAAGACCTTGCCATCTGGGAGTGATCCTCCATCTAGACCACTTACAGTAATAACTGTACTAATATGCTTGAAAGGAATTCCAGCAGATTTGGCGAATTCAATGTCCAGAAAATTTCCAGCAGCACCACTGTCAATAAAGGCTGAGATATCAACAGAATGATCACCATAGGTAATGTGCGCGGGAACCAAAACTGCATTTTTAGAGGAGATGATCTGCAGACCTAACTGGACCTTTTCTTTATCTCCTAGGCCAACTCTTTTCCTGACTTGTTAGGGCAGGAAAGAGAAAAATGTCCTTTGATGCCACAGTAAAGACACAGACCTTGGATCCGTCTTCTGTTCTTTTCCTTTGCAGAAAGACGGTAGGCTCCTAATTGCATAGGCTCTTTAGTGTCCAATGACTAAGAAACAAACACAGATGATGAACAGGAAGGTGCCTATTTTTAAAGTGGCGATGCCGTTTGTCATCCCACCTAATACACTTAAGCCTTAGTCTAATAGTTAGGTGGGATGAGAAGCGCTTTAAAAATAGTGAGACAATTGAAAATGACGTAGTAACAACATGCCGTTGTTACTAGGGATCGTCATTTCTTATGAGATCGCCGCCCACTTGATCTGTCATTCTTAAGGTCAGTCCTCCTTTCTTGTAAGTCGGCTAAGTCATTTTCGCTTTGGTACCATCATGGTAGTCACTGTCAGCGTTATCAGCATCGTTAAAGTGACTACCACCGAATAATTTATGTATATTTGTGAACTGTTCCCATTGTACAAATAGTATGAAAACTTCCCTCTTGCTGCTATGGAGAAAGAGTTCAGTAATAAAAGTTATCATGTTGGCTGCTCTGCGTAATTCAATCTTAAATTAATGTTGTAGTAAATAACTGTATTTATTTTCCCTTTAAGCAACTGGATCAATCAATTATTTTTCACTTTTAAAAGAGAGAGGGGGGATTGATTATCACCCCATAGTAAGTTGAACATTAAAGCTTTCTGAGGAACTAAAGGGAATATGAAAATGAGAAGTCAAAGACTGGGGGTGGGGGGTAAATTTATGAAGCTGCGGGTTTGAAAAAGAGATGTTGCCTGTGGTAACCAATCAGTTTCTAGCTGTCATTTTGTAAAATGTACTAATTAATGATAACTAGAATCTGATTGTTATACGCAACATCTCCATTTTTTCAAACCAACAGCTTTATAAATTTACCCCCTGGCACTTCTCCAGCATGGTAACCTCTGCAAGCTGACTAACTAGCACCACTATAGAAACTTGGTATAGTCCTTGTGATGATCAGCAAATGACTGCTACCCAACAATGAAAGGGAAATGGCCATAGTAGGGTGGGTATGTTGACAGCATATTCACGAAAGTCTTGTTATAAACAGACTCTCAGTGATGCCAAAATGAGCTATTGAGAATGATACAGTGAGAAATCTGATGTACACAGAAAATTCCACCTTCAATAATATATTTTACATTCTAATAAACCCCTGAAGGTTTTGCAGATACCTCTATGTTTCTATCAACAGTTTGCATTTTACATCTAGTTGTCCTGTTAGCATGAAGTAAGCCGTGTATAGATGTAATTTGTCTCGTGTGATCCTGTATCCTGGCATCACATAAGTGGCATGCCCATTTCATGTGACCTAGTATTGCACTGTATGGGTGTGGCAGTGCACACAAAGTAACAGAACTATCAGTGAAAACTATAGCTAGGCACACACTACAGAAAATTTCTCCCAAAGCAATATCTTTAACAATTTTACCACCAACTGAAAGTCCTGTTCAGCATGCCGATCCAATCGTACACACTTACACGATTTCCCTTTAGATCTGTGCTCTTCATCTGTCATGACCATCGGCTGAAAAGATTGTGACTCTGTAAACTCTATGGAGAGCTGCCTACACTGCTAGTCGTGAGTCCGTACACACTTCAGAATTTGTCTGACATCGTTCCATCATTTATAGAGATTTCTCATCTGGTTTTCAAATCAAATGAAATGATACGATTTGCTTTAGTACCATAAAACATGATCATGGGAGCCTACATGAATGCAATATCGCACCTAACAGTCGTTAATCGTCTGATTGGTGTGATAATCGGGTGAAAAAAACTGTAGTGTGTACCCAGCTTAAGTACTCTTGTCTAAGAGCAAATTATGTCAAAGAAGTGATAATATAGTTAAACTTTTAATATGCATACAAGAAAACAGTTTGCACAGTATTGTCTACAGAATCATTACATACTCAAACACAGAAAAGTTCATATATTTAAAACAATGTCACGTAAATAAAATCTAACTCAGTATGAGTCATTTGTAAAGGTTTGTAGTTATATTTAATCTTACAGTGTACCTACCACATATGTATAAGCTCATCCCCCAACAGCACCTCACCTGCCCTGCTTGTAGCTTTTACTATTGTTAAAAGGAAATGGGAATTCTGGCTACAATCAGCAAGTAACTAAATCCACTCTCCTCTAGAGACGTCAAACCCTGTGTTTCTATGGCATGTGCTGAAAATCTCAACATTTTATTGTACTAAGCCAGGATTTCCAGCACTTATGCTCTCCAAACATAAGCATAATCTTCTGCACATCTTCACTGCCAAAGAACCGGTTCTGGTTCAGCTTAGCCATGAACATTGGATGAATTTTACAGAGCGATCCGATCATGTGCGGCTTTAAACCCTCATCCCTGAGCACACGTGTGGATTGCAGACAGTGTGCAACTAGATATTTAATTATTATTCAACAAACTAGAATTCCAGCATGATTCTGATCTTTTTGGTAAAAAAATGGAAGATGGGACTTTATGTGGACCACTTTGATCCGGGATAGGCCAGGGTCTGACATCACTGAAGAGGGAACTGGATTATTCATCTGGTCTAATTTGGGTCATTTCTACAATACGTAATTTTACAAGGCAAAAGTAGCTTTGTTACTTTCCAACCTTATGTTTAGACTTGAATTATTGATTTCGGTACTTTGGGTGATGCTGCATTCCACATAAATGATGTTTAACCTGGGAGATTGGAAATACATTAATGAATCACATAGTTTGTTTCTATTATGTGTTGGTTGTTACCTTTATAGTGTACAAGAGTGTTACTGTCTGTCCTATAATTGTGTTGTGTGTTTGTGACATAATATGATCACCTAGAGCAGTGGTGGGTAAATGGTAACCTGTGGAAGAAAATAGCCTATTCTCCTGTCCCAAAAGACCACAAGGATTTGGGGTGTTAAACAAATAATACATTTTTTGGCTGCTGTGTTTGAGCTGTAAAATATTACTTTCTCCCATTTGTCTTCTGGTTCTGTGTAAATGTTGCAATAATAAATGGTCCCACTACCTATGCAGCAGGGTCAGGCTCAGATGAACTGTTAATGTTTCTAGATGATATTTCTCTAAAACCTAAACTTAAAAAGGTTCCATTGTATGTTTAATAGAAGCGTAATAGCATGGGAATTAGTGTATATTTATGGTATGAAATATGTGTGCTACCTAGAATATATTATTTGAACTCTACCATGTGCCCTAGTAACTTGCTTGACTGTTGGGCCCTATACACATCAGTCTGAAATTGGGAATTATAAAATAGCACGAACAATCAATCATGGACTCTTCTTCATATTGGCAGTGTGAACATCAAGCTGCCACTCTGATAATATAGATATAAAGGACACAGTCCTAGTCGGTGCAGAGGAGATAGGATTTTCTAATCTAAAGCATTTCTGTATATGTAGTATACAGTCCTTATAAAGAGTCATATCTAAGGTTCTTGACACAATCTGTTAACCAGAAATGACATAGTGCATTATTTGTCAATACAACTCTAATAAAGTTGATGAAAGAACAAGTAATAATTCTGCCCCCTTTCACATAGTAGTTCTGCTTCTAAATATCTATAGATATATCTTATACAGTAGTAGTCTTATTATATGTACACAACTGATAAACAAACTCCATGCTACCTTATATTAACAACCCTAGGCCAAATGATATATTCCAGTGTCTTTCATCAGCATAAAACCTTTGAAACTGTGGTACATTTATAATAAATTATAGTGCATACAATAGATATTTATAAACACCATTAACTCACTGCATTTTAAATAATCATTGAATCTTGATAATAGTTATCTTAATACCACACAAAGTAACAAATAATCAAATTCTCTGATCTGTGCAAGTATGATTTCAAATTATATACCGTTACAATTACATGTTATTGAATAATATAATTGCTTTGTAGTTGATGTCAGGATAAATTTGGTCCATGTACACAATGATATTGATCTTGAAATTGCCTTATTTGGTTTGTAAGTGGGATTCTATATGCCATATTCATCGGTGTATCATATGATTATTGCATAGTAAGCAAATGCAAAAAGCATCCTAAAACATAGTCTTCTTATAGCCTACCACGTAGGCATCATGTCTGGAAACCACATTCTTCCAAGGTACTTTGAAACTTCACAATGAATTTGCTCCAAGTTGTATTTGTTGTCTGGAATGAGTACTTCCTCCATAATGGACAGCTGCGTCAGTCTTCTCCCGCACATCTTTACAAACTCAACAAATGCACTGCAAGAAACTTCACATTCTCCCAGGCCAATGGCAGTCAAGTTCTTGCAACGATCAGCAATGCGGATCAACTCATCATCCAACGGCTGAAGTCCATTTGCACAAACCACTAGTTCGATCAAACGTGGGCAATTCATGCCTATACGACCAAGCATGGCCTTGCTCACGGCACGACCAAAGTAAAGATGAGTAACTGGAGTCTCCTCTCTAAAAAATGCATCAAACTCTTCTTCATACAGAAAAAAGTACATAACAATATTGACTTTGGGAGAATGTTTGATAAGGGCATCCCAGCTTTGCTTCTTTATTGTGTGAAAATATGTTTGACCAGGATTTTCACTTACAACATCGATACGAAGGTGTTCAAGGCGAACGTGTTTCTCAGTCGAAAGAGCCAACAGTAACTCATCACTCAAAAGATGATAATTCAATGCTAGTTCTCTAAGTCCATGACACTGGTCAGCCACACACAAAATTCCTAATGGCAATAAGGCAAAAAATTAGTACAATGTATTTATACCACTCTCTTTTTTAGGTTCTACTTTGCATACATGACAAAAATACTTAATCAAATCTTCATGTTTGCAGTTACTTTTCTTCTAAACTTTTTTTTAAAAAATGTGTCTTACCAGCAGGAGATACATGAGGACAGCTGCTCATTTTCAGTAGCTTCAAAGTATCACTGTTATTTGCCACCAAAACTTTTAACGAAGGGTCATCCACCGGGGTGTCATCGATCTTTATTGAAGACAATGACTTTGAGTTGACAAAAACTACGGTTAGTGCAGATGCGAAGTGAGACTGTCAAAAAAAAGAGGCATTTTTTTAGTTACTATAGATATTAAATTAAAGCTATCAAAAATATATACTTTAAATATGTCTTGTCAAAGTCGAATAATTGGATGAAAGAAAGTATATTGATTAATATTGTTTTACCGTGCGATTGCGATCAGTACGCCACATGTTATGACACAATCGCATGATAAATGACGCACGCATGCACTTACACTTACACATTCACTTGTACATAGTTCATTTTATAATAGTTCCAACCCACAGTTGTTTATGAACAGATGTTATTGAGCTTATAGTTAAATATTATAATGTTATTTGCACTTTAGTGAGATCTAAGGTTCAGGTTACAAGAAACATATCATGTTTGGTGTCATTCTAATCCCCTATTTATCCTTAGTAATCCAGTTCCATCAGCTATAAAATCGCACCTCGTGTATGCTAGTTATGGAATATAGGGAATTAGTGATCAGAATGGTATTGTGTGTATAATGTAAATAGACAAGTTTGAACTAGCTTTCGGCGGGAAGATTAGTATGCATCTGATTGGAGAGCTGACCCCCACCCTTGGAGGGCGTCGTTTGAACTGACCTATGAACTATACTATACTGGACTGTCCTGGAGCCTGAACCTATGGAAACATCTGTATTGTATTTACTGTAACACCAAATGTATATATATTGCTCTCTGGAATTCGCTTACAGTCTTTTTGACCATAGACTTCAGGATTGAATGACTGCAAGCTGGATCCAGCACAGCGCGGCGTATGTATCGGCTGTAGTTATTTATTTAATTGTTATTCTTTTGCTTTTGCTAATAAATCGCTTTGTGAGTTGGAACCACACAAATTGCATAGACAATGATTATTGGTAAACGATAAAATAACTTTAATAGTCTCCAAATTGCTAAAGCAAAATGTCATTGACTACTGTTCACTTTTCATGGACAGAAAGCATGTTGTGGATCTCCCCTACACCTAATCACAAACCCTCCACCTGCACACCTTGATAAACACATACATCAATCTTAGCACTTTCGCACCCCCCCTGAATATAAAAACATGCAGCTCAGACATTGATGAGTCTCGCATCAGGAGTGTTAATAGTTACATTTCAAAGGGGATATTAAAATGTAAATCCAGCCTTGTTAATACAGTATTTATTCATTCACTATGGAAGCAAACCTTGCCATGAATACAAATTACAGTATTTTATCTGTTTAGTTTTACCTTAGAGACATTCATGAAACTGGGCTTTGCGGTTGATATCAGACCAAGAGTTTTAATGGAGCAATTCACAAGCTGAGAAAGGATATCACAAGCTGCTTCCGCTGACTCTGTGCAGCTATCAACCTGAAAAATGAAGAGCAGCTTTATGGAAAGCCCAAATTTGTCCTACATATCTTACAAATAACCAGGAGGAGGCGCATTTGGTTTTGTTTTTTCTGTTGTTTTAAATAACCTATATAACGGACAAAACATAAATGTATACAAAATGCCCATATAAGGGGCCCCAGTATAGCGCAATCAATATACTGATACCTCCATTTGGGCTTCTGAGACTCATGAAAACAACTATTGCCAAATAAACTGAGCAATGTACAGAGATACTGTACTGGAGCTGTATGAGTTAACTTACTGCTTTGCCAGGCCAGTCTCTAGCTGTGTGTATGTATCAGTCAGCTTTAAGTTTCACTAACATGGAAAATATTATTTTCATAAGTATAAATCACATGTTATTTATTTAAAAAATATGACAAATATTTTAAAGCTGCGTTACCACTTATTACATTTTTTACAAAGGTAAACCTCCCTTTAGCTGGAGACCTAGGAGACTGCTATGTGCGGCCATTTTCCCCTGGGCTATGAGAGAAACGGAGCAAAAGGATAAATCAAAGAGCACAGTTTAAAGACTGCGGATTGTGATTGGTCCTCTTTCTTGCTCCACCATCCTCAGTCATTTAATGATGGTTAACAAAGCGTTTCAGGGGGAGAGGTCACAATAGGGAAAATGTTTCATAAGCAATATTGCAGCTTTAAAACAAAATGATGCATTAAAAATGCTTTATTCTAAGAATAAAGCATCTTCTAATGATTATGTTCTGTATGCTGTTAAGATGACGTTAACAGAAGAGATATTGTAAGGGTACAAGTGCCTATTTGAAACTTCTTAAATGGCCTTCCCCATGAACCTGGCGGCGGATATATTATCATCGCTGGCAGTAACCCATTGAATGTGTAGGTTGATGAGATAATGAGGCAAAAACACATTTTCATTGCTATCGTTGGCAATAGAACTCTTCACCCTTTGATAAATCTGCCCATTAGTATTGATAGAACCATGAATATAAAACACATGTGCTGTAATCTTTAGATGTCAGATAGAACAAAAAAAAAAAGTACAAGGCACACTGACTCAAAAAATTCCCCCTATACCATTATAATAAAAATATTTTAAGATGAGACAGATTTTACAATATAACAATTTATATTTACTTTATTAATATCAACAAATAATCAAAAGCTGGAAGTAAAGGAATTGGCATACGTTCAGCTCACTAGTCCTGTGTGGAGATGAATTACTCTGTTCTTGTCTGTGGTCTCATTGCTCCTAGTGTAATATCTAGAAGATGAAGTGTCTGGACACCTTGAAAGTCTTTTAGTACAAAGGTCCCTATCCAAATAAGCTCCTATTGCGTGTATTTAATGGTGGATTTATGATATGGAATATGAGTTCAATGAATTTCATTTAATTATGTATTATGACTAAGTGCTATACTTGTTCAGATCCAGCAGTTGACTAGTTAATTAATTAATTGCTTTGATTGGCAGACTGGAATTTTAAGAAAACCCCATATCGGCTACCAACATGCCTCTGATGAAATTGTCACATGCAAAGAAACACATTAGATATGAGGTGCTCATTTGGATCAGGATCTTTGTACTAAAAGACTTTCAAGGTGTTTGGATGCTAGACCGTCTAGATCATAATGGCCAATAGGTGGTCCTTGGGCCACATACAGCCCACAGAGCTTTCATCCGCAGCTCCTTCCTGCTTTATTGATGTCCATGCAGACCCTGAGGTGTACCAGGCTGCCTATCATTGGTCTAGATATTATACTAGGAGTAAAGAGACCATGTACAAGAACGGAGTAATTTATCACCACACAGAACTGGTGAGCTCAAAGTATTCAAATTCCTTTAGTTCTCCGTTAATGAACTAGGAATTTCTGTTCCTAAAAAGGAGACTGATATGTTACATTCTATATGCATGACTCACCTATGTAGATGTAAGGTCAGAACGTGCGTTCAATCTATATCTCATTGGATGATTATTTCAAACTGTTTGATGGTCAGTTCCAGATATTAGTGTAATATATTTATCTTCTAACTTGAGGTTTTGATATTTTAAAATGTTAACATTTAATACATTTTTATTATATTGGTATTGAGGGGAATTTTTGAGTTTTGAGTCAGTGCCTTGTACTTTTGTTTTGCATTTTTCTTTTAGGACTACAGAATCCTATTTGGCAAGCAGCTTAGTGTCTTTTTCACTGATTACCTTCTGAATATTTAATATTAATCTTTAATATGCTCTACAGATATATTTTTCTTCTTCTTTACTGAGTAGATCTCCACCTACATGTTTTTTTTAAATAATTCAACAACCTTCCCCTAACCACCATAAATGCATAGCTTCCATGCCCTCACATTTCCGGAAATACCTCTGCAACTACTAGTAATAACCTGTTAGAGGTACAACACACATATATTATTTCAGTACACCTCAAGTGTTAATAGTTACTTATATTGGATTATCGCAGTGAGGGGGGTACACTGTAGTTCTTGTTCTCCAGTAGTTTTACACCACTGAGTGCAAATAGATCGATATGTAGGGGTGCCAAGAGGGAAGGGAACAGCCCCATGTGACCCGCAACAGTAGTGCATCAACATAGAGAGACTTCTAAATCATATGTGACCAAGGTTCGAGTGACAAAGGTTTGAGTGCCTTTCATAGTATCCATAACAGTGCTAGCAGATCAGCACTAAAACAAGCATAAACTGTATATGTATATAGTGCTCAGAGAAGTGTCAAGGCTTAATGTCTGGAAGAGGACTGTAATCATAAATAAGTCATATGTCAAGGCTCTGGTAACCTAGGTAGTCAGAACAGAAGCAAGAACTCTGATAGCTTTACTGGTCTCAGTATTAGCAAGAGTTAATGCAATAAGTGCAGAGATGGTAAAGACAAGGGAGAACTGGAACTTGTAGTCAGGAACGATCCAAGGGTCTGGGACACAGCATAACATCGAGAACAAGTTGTAACAGTAGACACAGTGACTGAAACACAATAATCTTTCAACCCTCCACTCAGCATGCTGGGTTACTATAGCATATAAGGGACAGATAATGATGCCAATAATCGGGGTATAACTGGGTTTTCACAATGACAACACACTGCTTACACATAGAGGTCAGACCAGACAATGCCGCTGAACCAGCAGCTTCTGGAACCCTCATCTACAGTCCTGCTGCACTTTAGCCTACAATTCAGAATGTAGGTGAAACATACTCAATGGCAAGATGTTTAAGGTAATGGGCTTTAAGGGCAAACCTTACATGACTATATCTGCCCGGGGGCTGAACCAAGATAGCGCGTTGTGTGACAGTACTATCTGTAAGGCCGATGCATGGGTGAATATCTTGGTAACTGCACAAATTCTGGACTTGGTAACCTCACATTTATACCAGCTGAGAAGAGAGTTGTTGATTTATAAAAAAAAATAGGCATAAGCTATGTAGAGTTATATTTTAATTTTCATTAGCGAGGTTACAGCAATTCATTGTTTTAAGCTCTATGTTAATAAGTAAATCTACAAGTAATGATTAGTAGAACAAAACAGGAAGGCTTTCAGCCCATATAATTAATGTAAATGTTTAACTATAGGAATATCATTATTACTGTTACGGTACATTGATTTTAATTTTCTTCTTTTGATTTGTAATTAAAACATATAAAGTTGTGAACTGTACCTTGAAACTAACATACTGAAGATGGTTAGCATGTCTTTTAATGATTTGCTGAATGAGATCAGGGTGAGTAGACTTCAAGTATGAAGTAGCTGGCTGATTAAGCTCAAACTCGAACTTCCTCCATAACTCAGGTATATGAAAAACTTCATTCCAGCGGCGGCAAACGGATGATGCGCGAGCCCTGTCCACAAGCGGCAGGTACTGGAAGATATGCAGCACTACATGGTGCGGCAGACTCCCCCAATCCAACATATAGGTCAGCATCTGAGATTTGTAAAGTTTAGGTGATTGAATATCCTTTTTTTGTTTCTTTGTCCTTTGTGGTCCTTCCACAACTTGGCTATCAATGGTAACAGTTAGTCTACCTCGCTTCATTCTGGAAAATACAAAATTTAAAAGCATTAGGGTTACAGAAAGGATTATTGAAACAAATGCTTATTTCACAGATCTGGAGATTCCAAGATTCTAAACTTTAGTTCTCTGTTCATCATGATTGTGTTTCTTATGGAGAGAATACTACACACGGCTACTTAGTTGGCCAAGACTTATAGGGAGCATCCCCATGGAGTACATGTTTCTGTAACCGGCTCTCCACACAGCGGAGGCTCATTATCAATGGCCATGCTCAGGTGATGGGCAACCATGCTCCAAACCATAGATGTCTGTCATCTTGACAGAAATAATATTTTAACATAAAGTCAAAGGGTTTCAAAATGGCAAGTTTAGCTCAACATTTATGTTGCACTACTTGTCCAATGCCTAAAGTTTAAAAAAGAGCTAATAGCCCTCACCAAACTAAAACACCTTAATCCCAAAGCTTAATGCAACTATGACCCTATCCCAAACACATTTTAAAATGGGGATGCTACACGTCAACTTTTTCAACTATATTGCTTAATATTATGATCGGGGGTTTGTTATACGGGGTCTTTCTATATGAACCACACCAATGTACTTTGATGATCTGGCTGAATAACAGACTCCATGTGTGTGGGCATCTTAAAGGATCCCTTACAAGTACCATAGACCATTATTATGTTATTATCATCATTAGCTTTCATTTATAAAGGACAAGCATATTATGTAGCTCTGTAATTGAGGGGATCATGATAAAATACAAATTATAAATAATAGCATGGAACCGAAAATAGACTAGTAGTGGGTAAATGGTATTTTACAGTAGATTTGTATCTCACTCTTAATACTAGAAGGCACACACATTACCTTTGCGGTACATTAAGCTATGGCTGCCTACACAATGTCGTTTTCATATATTTTAAAATTGGGACTGCTTATGTTAATTGTCTGATTTTACTATGTTTGCTTAAATAAAGAAGTTATTTGAACATTTTGGTGTCATATTAAATAAGGTAGATCTAAAAATACCCGCACAAGCGAATCAAAGTATTTAGTGAACTATCATTCTTTGTAAACATGGCACACTGCAAAATATATTGATACTTATTAGTTGTGAACATAGCATTCCAAAATAAAATTGATCAAGACGGCTTCCTATGAATTTGTGCTGGAATGATTTATAACTATATTAATTGTAGAAAGTAGGATGTTTTTTTTTTAATCAGGTACTTTATACGTACATTAAGGGATGACTTATATGTGTATATTTTTTTAATAGCTAATATTTTTAATTACATTTCTCACCTTTCAGGTGTCTGGTGCTATCATTGTATGTGAAGTAGTTCAGTTTGTGAAGATACAGAATAGCATATATAATCAAACACATTGCCTTATTTAATTCAATGTATAGTTGCAGAAGATTTAAAGTTATTTTCTCTTAAACTATAAGAGAATAAGTTGAGTGACAGACACTTATCTACACAATATATGACTGCAAGCTATTTTCCTACAGTAAGAAGTGCATTTCCAGAATGGGAAACAAAGTTCTTACCTAAAGAATGCTTCCAAGTTATAGCTTGTACTTGATGTATGGACTGAGTTAGCCGCTGCCATGGGGCATTCACCAGCATCCGTCCACTTTGACTTCCTACCTCAGCAGAATACCACAAAAATAAACCCGTCAGAAAATCTTGTAACTAAGACAAGACACTTACATTTAACAGACCACCACCTGTTGTGCAATATTAATATTAAATACAAGGTATACAAATTTACACGAGAGCCAGCAGAGTTGACAGCAATATATGGAAAGTATAAAAATCAGGATATTAAAAATATATTATTTTGGTCATTTTTGTTCATATTTTCATCATGTGAATAAATATTAATAATAATATAAAAATAAACAACTATAAAATAAAATAATAGCAATATAATGATAATAATATTTTACAACTATTTACAACTATTTCCAAAGAGCTGGACTTACTTACAAACCTCAAATATGTAGTAACCCATAGCAACCTACGGTAATTCGTCTATAAGACAATTGTTTTCATTGTTTAATTGGGCTGATCAAAGTTAATTCTGCGCCTTTTATCTTTTTTTTTTAGCAAATCCACCCCAGTATGGAAATATCGCAGTAGAATAATTAGAGGTGAATTTCATGTACATGTGCCAAAACGATGAATAATTTTTCACCTACGTTATCTTCAAAAGGACAACACACTTTGACAGATATGGACCAAACTGGCTTAAATTCACCATATCGGCCTCCAGTGACCAACAATGATGGCCAGGAACAACTACAAACTGTTACAATTTTAAGCGTCCCTTGTTGGTCTGTAATGGGAAGTACCCACTGGTGGTAATTACATGTGTTTACAGTTTAATGGTACATTGCATGCCAGTACTCAAAAAAAAAGATTGACGCCATAACCACTGGCATATTTACTATCGTACTGTGCGCAAGAGAGGACGCATTTCCATGAATGCATCATGTACTTTCACTTCTTTTTACCACAAGTAATCACAATAGGAACACTCAAGAGATCTTATAACAGACACATCGGCCTTCGTTTTTTTACTTACAGTTTTGTAAAACAACGGCAACAGAAGTGCATATGATCTCTTAAACCTCTCTTATTTGACCACCATGGGCATTAGTAATCAAAGATTGTTGTTGTAGTTTTTAAATCACAGATTTTTTATGCAATTTTCCCGGTGGGAGGGTATTTAGTTACTTTCTTCATCATGATGAACAGTGACTTTCATATTAGTTTTTACACATATTAAACCCTGAATTTGACGATACCTCCCCAGAGTCCCCGCCTTTAAAGAATAGCAAATTGTATTTTTAGCTTACAGAAAAAGACATATTTCCATTTTACTGACATTGGTAGGCATGGGTTTTATAATTAAATATATAAGATATAGTAAGAAATAGTCTATCTTTCCAGAAATTAAATACCTTGTTTAAAGTGTGCACATCAATTACTCTCAGCGGAAGAAGCATTTTGTGCACTGAGCCAATTTTAATGAGAATGCAGCCTATTAGTCCACTAGGGTCTAGTGACAACAGTTGCACTTTGTACCTCGACTCGCGGTGATGTCATTTGCTTCTAATGAAAATTGGTTAAATCCACATATTACTATCTTATCGTGAGCAGGCGATGGGCACACTTTAAAGTTTGGATCATATTCAATGTATCTTTGCAGTATTGATCAGTAAAACACAAGGGCTATAGTTATTCTGCACCAAAAGCTTTGTAACTTAGTTTGACTTTACCAAGTAAAGAAGGTCATGTAAACTGAGTGGATTGAAATGGACTGGATTTGCAACAAAAAAAAAAGGCAGGTGTGTTTGGTCAGAAAATGCCAGATTGGGGCGTGTTTTGTGTGAATTGGGGACGAGGTTTGTGCACTTTTGGGCCACACTCATTTTGTTCCAGTTGTGCCTGAATCTATGTTGGGGTGTACGTATAAATGAGATTCAAGCGGTGAAGAAAGCACATTTATGCAGTGGCGGAACTACCATTGATGCAGTAGGTGCAGTGCACCAGGGCCTGTGGAGATAATGGGGCCCGCTGGACGGTCCACAGCTTGCTAGTTCCGCCTCTGCATTTATGGTAACATTCCCTGTTTAGTGGAGCCTTTGTCTCCCTGCAAAAATACTAGATTCCAACAATCATCTATGTCAAAGTTGTCAATCTATGGCTCTCAGACTCTTATGGAACTACAGGATCCAAGATACCATGTCAGCCTCAGACAAGGATGTCTACTTCCACAGGAACTGGTGAAACATGGACTACATAGTTCTTATGTAGATGATCAAATGTGGTCATTTCATCTTCCTTGGAACTGTTGGTCTATGACAATCAACAGACTGTGGCTTGTAATTGGTCCTCTTGGGCACAAGCCATCTTCACTGCCATTTAATGTTGGTAAATAAAATTAGTACCTGGTTTCAGTAATACAGAAGTCTATGGAAAGATGGCACCATATAGTAGCCCCCGGGGAACTGTCAAGGGGAAAGGCCCACCATAAGAAAAAAAAAATCTTGGTGGTACCGCAGCTTAAATAAATCTAACCTATTTATTAAATAGACTAAACATTATTTTAAAAAGATGTAAAAGAAAAGAATTGGCTGTTTTATTTGATCAATTAATGAAAAAAAAATCAGTCCTCTATAGCAAATTACATGTTTAAAAATAGCCTGTTACTTGCTATTATTATGTAATTATGGTTCTATAAAAAGCAGCTGAAATGGTGCGAAGGACTAGTGTAATTAGGTCTACTAGCTATTATTTTATTTCCGATTCAGAAGGTTTCTCTATTAAAATAAAAGGTAAGGTTTTCTAACTTCGATCTGAGTATACCAATTAGAGATGAGTGAAGCATTATGTGCCATAAAAGAAAATTCTAAGGAAGTGGCAGACATCCAAAGCAAAATCACGACCTTGACCTAATTACCAAACACTATGAGACACGACGTCCAAACATTCGGTACACGATGTCTGAGGGACTGAACCAGTTATTCATCACTTTCATTGAAACTATTTTTATCACAAATAGAAAATGAATAGATTTTCCATGTTTCTCTTTTCGTCCCTATAAATCGAAACAAGTCATTTGTGCTAAATTAGTTGGGACAGTTATTGAATTAGAATTATCATAACAATAACAAGTAATATTTTTTTATGATCTCAATTAAAAATATTATTCTACTATTTGTAATATACAATAATATTAATACTAAATTGAATTGCTAAAAACACATAACTTACTTATCATTTGATAAATGTATTTATAAGGCAGAATTTAAGTTTGGGACATAACCTAGCTGTAAGTAGGGCTTATTTTTTATAATCTTTTCTATAAAGGTCAGAAAAAAATGTGGATGTGTAGAATTCGGCTTAGAAAGTCTTTACAATTATTAAAGTGACTGAGATCTACTTTTCTAATATTGTAAAAAGCACAAAACGTTTACATAGTGATCACATGTTCACACAAGAGGGCCTAATTCATTAAGGAAAGTAAGGCACGGTGGCTTAGTGGTCAGCACTTCTGCCTTACAGCACAGGGGTCATGAGTGCAATTCCCAACCATGGCCTTATGTGTGCGAAGTTTGTATATTTTCCCCGTGTTTGCGTGGGTTTCCTCCGGGTACTCCGGTTTCCTCCCACACTCCAAAAACATACTGGTAGACGAGGGTCAATAAATTGACCCTAGTCTGTGTGTGTGTGTGTGTGTGTGTGTGTATTAGGGAATTTATACTGTAAGCCCCAATGGGGCAGAGACTGATGTGAGTGAGTTCTCTGTTCAGTGCTGCGGAATTAGTGGCGCTATATAAATAAATGGGATGACGATGATGAAGGCAAAAAAGGAGTAAGTTTTCTACTGGACAAAACCATGTTACATTGCAAGGGGTGCAAATTAGTTTATTATTTTGCACATAAGATAAATACTGGCTGTTTTTTCATGTAGCTCACAAATACTTGGTAGCTTTATTTGTACACTGAAATTTAAAGTTGATCTAGGACATGCCCAACCCCAACTATAAATCTGCCATCACATTTTAAATTTGCCACCCCCTCCAATGCAACATGGTTTTGCCCAGGTGAAAAGTTCCTCATTTTTTTGCTTTCCTTTCCGTAATGAATCAGGCCCAGAATGTTGTTGGAACATTATTCATGTGTCTTTACTTTGTACAATATATTGAGTATGAATGGCATTTGATGTACTTTTCTGCAAGAGCATTTGTTTAGTGTTTGGGTTATACATACCTCCCAACTTTTAGAACCACGGAAACCGGACAAAATAAACCCCACCTGCATTCCAAACAAATTTGTCAAAATTCCACCTTATATCCTGTTAAGTCCAAACCCTTTTATGGTACACAATTTGGAATGTCCCTCCAGAATCGGGGACCATTGGGAGGTATGGTTTTTATTGTAACTACTAATGTACATTTGATATGTGACAATGTACCCACTACTTTTTAAAAGTTAATGATATTTCGAAGTCACCAAGACATTCCATGACCATATTATTATTGTTGTTGGTTTGTAAGATGCCACAGTGCTCTGCAGCTCCTGACAATGGGCAAAACAGGGCCTACATAAAACAGGGACAAAGTAGACAAAATAAATGCAGACATGAAAACAAAGGGTAAGGAAGGCCATATAAAAGCAGGAGGCCATGCAGACCAAGTGCTTTCATACAGGACTTTGAGACAATGTCTATTTTACATCACCTTATGGGGTGCATTATTCCTTACATTACATTAGTAGTAGTTTTACAACAAAGAAAATAAAACATTTTTGCACTTTTATTAACATTATGGGGGAGAATCAATTAATCGTAATCTTCTCAGGAACATTCCAGCTGCGCATTTTTACTGTTAGTACCTCTATGGGGCATGAGCAAAAATCCATAATTTCATTAAAAAAAAAATGAGAGGTGTCTCCGCAGCCATTTAGGAGAAACATTGCGCATATTTTTTTCTAATTGGAGCTCCTATGTTTTAGTGTACGTTTTCTTTTGTTTAACTATGTGTGTTCTTCTTGATGAGAGAAAGGAAATTTGTCAGTCTGTCACACGGCTGTGTCTTGTGTGGTGACTATCTGAGACAGGAAGCTACATGAGGAAGGGGCTGGAACGGAGCCAAATGCATGACAGAAGCGGAGTGTATTTGTGATCAGTGTAATGACTGACTGAGGTAAATTTGAAAAAGAAAGACGTGATTAATGCAGGATTCATTTCTTATCCATGACGTTACAAAGTATTACTAATAATTCTAAATCATGTACAATTGAAATTCTCAAAACAAATATGGTTTGAATAACAAAGGCCTCAGCATTTTTAAAAATACATTAACACTTACAGCATTTTTAAATCATGTATCACAGCATACCACATGTCATGTGATACGTTATCACATGACATATAGAAAATCAATCTAACTATTAAGTGATGTTTTCACAAAAAATACTGCTATCAGGAAACCAATTAACATTCCCTTATCCCCCTTACTCCCTTCCACCTGGTAGGCCATATCTATCCTTCAACACATGTGACGTTGGGACCAGCTCCCCTTGTGTGCAGAGATAGTACAGATGATTTTGTCTCCCACAGCCATCACCTGCAGAGCAGTCTAGCAGTAAAGCTGGGTACACACAGGGCCGGATCAACCATAGGCTATGGCATCCAGGGGGCCCTTAAAAGTGCTCAGCAGCAGTATTGATCGGTCGGGGGCAGCTCGGATCATGGGGGGGGGTGCGGCCCTCACGGGGAATGGACGCCCCCTTAGCCCAGGGGCCTTCATTCCCTTAATCCGGCCCTGGGTACACACTACAGAAAATTTCGACCAACTTTTTATGCCGAGCGATTTTACATGCGATCGATGGTCCGATCGCTCGGTCCATGGACTGCATACACACTAGCCTTGTTTAGGACGATATAGGGAAGAGCGGACGTCCCTTTAGCGACTTTTTACAGCCATGTTGTCGTGAGCAATGATTTTAATTTCGTACACACTGCAGCGACATTTGCGGGAAATGTAACGAGATACCAAAGGCATTAGCATAAAGGGGCAGAGCTTTCGCTAAAGTTAACACCCAAAGCTGCATAAAAAGAGAAGACTACACTGTCTTTTCATTCATTTCTATAAAATAGAAGTTTAGCAATATACATTTAATTTAGAAAAACATTTAACTGCTAAAGTGCAATGCAATGACTATTCCCTAATAATAAAATCCCTTCGTATGTAATGGAATGCTCCATTCTCCAGTCCCACTTTCCCTCTGCGCTGCAGACTTCGCCACATTTTTCTCTTCCAAAATTGGGGCCATCAGACTCAACATCTCCTCCTCCACCCCTTCTCCAACTGCCCCATCCCTCCTCCCCCCTCAACAAACAATTCTGGTGCTCCTTCTGTCCTACTTCTGGCAAAGAAGTTCAAAGCCTCATTCTCTCCTCCCCTCCCTCTACCTGTCCTCTCGATCCCATTCCCTCTAACCTCCTTTGCTCTCTCTCTCCCACTGCGTGCTCCTACCTTGCTCACCTTTTCAACCTATCACTCTCCTCTGGTGTAGTACCCTCCTCCTTTAAACACGCTCTTATCTCTCCTATCCTCAAAAAACCCAATCTTGACCCCCCCCCTCCCTTGCCAATTATCGCCCCATCTCACTTCTCCCCTACGCCTCCAAATTACTTGAGCGCTTAGTCTGCTGTCGCCTCACCAAATACCTCTCTGACCATTCCCTCCTTGACCCTCTCCAATCTGGTTACCGCCCCCTCCACTCCACTGAAACTGCCCTGGCCAAAGTTACCAATGACCTCCTATTAGCCAAATCCAAGGGTCACTTCTCCATACTCATCCTCCTTGACCTCTCCGCGGCCTTTGATACCGTTGATCACCCTCTCCTTCTGCAAACTCTTCTATCTCTCGGCCTCTCTGGCTCAGTCCATGCCTGGTTCTGCTCTTACCTCGCTAACCGCAACCTTCTCTGTCTCCATGTCTGGCTCCTCTTCTACCCCCTCCCCTCTCCCGGTTGGCATCCCCCAGGGCTCTGTTCTCGGCCCCCTTCTCTTTTCGCTCTACACTTCCTCCCTCGGTGCTCTTATCACCTCCTTTGGTCTTCAGTATCACCTTTACGCTGACGACATTCAACTCTACATCTCTTCTCCTGATCTCTCTTCCACTCCCCTCTCTCGTGTATCTGACTGCCTCTCCGCCATCTCCTTCTGGATGTCCTCACGCTTTCTTAACATTAATATCTCTAAAACTGAACTTATTGTCTTCCCTCCCGCCAGACTCCCCTCCCATCACAACCTCTCTATCGTTGTCAATAACACTACCATCTCCTCTGTCACCCAACTCCGATGCCTAGGTGTCACTCTTGACTCCTCTCTCTCCTTTGCCCCCACATCCAATTCCTTGCCCAAGCCTGTCGCTTCCAACTGCGCAACATCGCTCGCATCCGGCCCTTCCTCTCTCAAGATGCCACCAAAACAATCATCCACTCTCTCATCATCTCCCGCCTCGATTACTGCAACCTTCTCCTCACTGGCCTCCCCCTCTCCCACCTTGCCCCCTCCGCTCCATTCTCAATGCGGCTGCTCGACTCATCTTTCTCTCACGCCACTCCTCCTCTACCTCCCCTCTCTACCACGCCCCTTCACTGGCTCCCCTTCCCCTACAGGATCCTTTTCAAACTCCTCACCACCACTTACAAAGCTCTCTCCCAGTCTACAGCCCCCTATATCTCTAACCTCCTCACCACCTACACTCCGGTCCGCTCCCTGCGCTCGGCCAATGACCTTCGCTTCTCCTCCACTCTGATCACCTCTTCCCACTCTAGAATCCAGGACTTCTCCCGAGCTGCACCCTTAAACTGGAATAACCTCCCTCGTTCCATCCGTCTCTCTCCCAACCTGTGCTCCTTCAAACGGGCACTTAAAACCCACCTGTTCCTTAAAGCCTACCAACCAGCCACATAACCCTCATCCACTCTTTTCGTTCTCCCTTTCTCCCCTGGCCCCTTTCTTCTCTCTCCCCCTGCTTCACTGGCTCCCTTTAGTGCCTGTTTTTGTTTCACCCTCCCTTAGGATGTAAGCTCTTATGAGCAGGGCCCCCCTCCCCTCCTGTCTCCATACCGGTTCTTCTGCTCTGTCTTTACTCCATATGTCTTTCTGGAGTTCTTGAAGCATTGGTACTTTGTGTTTATTGTTCTGTACTTTGTCACCCTGTTTTGTACTACTGTTTGTACTGTGTACGGCGCTGCGGAAACCTTGTGGTGCCCAACAAATAAAGGATAATAATAATAATAATAATTCTCGGCCTGCATCATCGCTGATTGGTCCACAGCAGAAACAAACGCCCATGTGTGAGTGTATAAAATGACAGAGGAACCTGTTTGGCGCCGAGGAGCGTCAGAAGATGGCGAGTGAGCAAGTGGCAGTGGGGGTTGCGGGTGAGGAGAAGATGTCAGTGGGGGTTGCGGGTGAGGAGAAGATGTCAGTGGGGGTTGCGGGTGAGGAGAAGGTGTCAGTGGGGGTTGCAGCTATGGAGACAGAGACGGAGACGCAGATAGAGTCAGAGATGGTGCTGGAAGGGCCAAAAAATGACTGCCTCTCCGCCATCTCCTTCTGGATGTCCTCACGCTTTCTTAACATTAATATCTCTAAAACTGAACTTATTGTCTTCCCTCCCGCCAGACTCCCCTCCCATCACAACCTCTCTATCGTTGTCAATAACACTACCATCTCCTCTGTCACCCAACTCCGATGCCTAGGTGTCACTCTTGACTCCTCTCTCTCCTTTGCCCCCACATCCAATTCCTTGCCCAAGCCTGTCGCTTCCAACTGCGCAACATCGCTCGCATCCGGCCCTTCCTCTCTCAAGATGCCACCAAAACAATCATCCACTCTCTCATCATCTCCCGCCTCGATTACTGCAACCTTCTCCTCACTGGCCTCCCCCTCTCCCACCTTGCCCCCTCCGCTCCATTCTCAATGCGGCTGCTCGACTCATCTTTCTCTCACGCCACTCCTCCTCTACCTCCCCTCTCTACCACGCCCCTTCACTGGCTCCCCTTCCCCTACAGGATCCTTTTCAAACTCCTCACCACCACTTACAAAGCTCTCTCCCAGTCTACAGCCCCCTATATCTCTAACCTCCTCACCACCTACACTCCGGTCCGCTCCCTGCGCTCGGCCAATGACCTTCGCTTCTCCTCCACTCTGATCACCTCTTCCCACTCTAGAATCCAGGACTTCTCCCGAGCTGCACCCTTAAACTGGAATAACCTCCCTCGTTCCATCCGTCTCTCTCCCAACCTGTGCTCCTTCAAACGGGCACTTAAAACCCACCTGTTCCTTAAAGCCTACCAACCAGCCACATAACCCTCATCCACTCTTTTCGTTCTCCCTTTCTCCCCTGGCCCCTTTCTTCTCTCTCCCCCTGCTTCACTGGCTCCCTTTAGTGCCTGTTTTTGTTTCACCCTCCCTTAGGATGTAAGCTCTTATGAGCAGGGCCCCCCTCCCCTCCTGTCTCCATACCGGTTCTTCTGCTCTGTCTTTACTCCATATGTCTTTCTGGAGTTCTTGAAGCATTGGTACTTTGTGTTTATTGTTCTGTACTTTGTCACCCTGTTTTGTACTACTGTTTGTACTGTGTACGGCGCTGCGGAAACCTTGTGGTGCCCAACAAATAAAGGATAATAATAATAATAATAATTCTCGGCCTGCATCATCGCTGATTGGTCCACAGCAGAAACAAACGCCCATGTGTGAGTGTATAAAATGACAGAGGAACCTGTTTGGCGCCGAGGAGCGTCAGAAGATGGCGAGTGAGCAAGTGGCAGTGGGGGTTGCGGGTGAGGAGAAGATGTCAGTGGGGGTTGCGGGTGAGGAGAAGATGTCAGTGGGGGTTGCGGGTGAGGAGAAGGTGTCAGTGGGGGTTGCAGCTATGGAGACAGAGACGGAGACGCAGATAGAGTCAGAGATGGTGCTGGAAGGGCCAAAAAATGTTGGAAAAGTTAAGGTGGGGGATGGAGATACTCAAGAAGAGCAAAGAGCAAATCCAATGAGCCCAAGAGAGGTGGAGATGATGGTCAAAGTACTGGACCAAGACAACAACGACATTAAAAAAAGTCAGTAGCACATGTAGTGTCCATGATAGAAGGACTTTATTTCATTCTAGTGTCACATAAAGCAATGGAAACTAATTGGTAACCTAATTTTTTATGTCAGAACGAAGAATTAACGGTGAGACGGTCTGTTTAGATATTACTGATACCACTAATGTTACACCTGTTAGCAAACAAGAAAAAATTGAAAAAGAAAAATATACTAAAGAAGTTCTACACAAAGGTATTTCAGTGAACATGTGTAGACAACTAAATGCTTTGGGCACATACCTGTACCGTTATAATAACCAAAATGGCGCCAGTTTTCCAGAATGCTTGGAGGTTAAGCCCGCTATTATTGCGATTTCGCCACAGGAACCAAAATATAAACTGATCTCGAGCAGTGTGAAAGGTGAGAAAATGAGAGTAATTATGTAGTTGAATATAAATTACAGATATATATAGAAGTTAAATGGTAAACATTTTTTTATTTCCTTGTATCGTAGATAAAATAATCAAAGGGAATAGAAACCCAAGCGACATCAAGACCTGTTCTGCCACAAACCAGTAGCACCTTTACAAATACTAAATACTAAATATAATACTCTGTAGTACTCAGCTCTCTGATTGGTATTGGCGCGCTCACTTCTCATGCGGATCTTTCAGACAGCTGTGTGTGTTAAAATTTTTGTACCTTTTTCCTGCAATAAAACACTGTGTGGTTTATTCTGGGTACTTCACAATTATAAGTTAATAAAGGTTAATATAACTTTAATAGGTTATAAAGGTATAAGTGTATAAAGAGTAAATATGAATAACACACGTGCTTTACACAAGTGTAATGGTCTGCAGCCAGACAGGTGCAATATACATCGATACAAAACACTAGTCTGTGATGTGCGGATTCCGCACCACGTGGGACTGGGAGAGACATAAAAAAATTTACACACACACGCCCCCCAGGTCGAGGAAGTATCGGAGGATTGTCGTGGATCGGTCGGAAGTTTATACACTACACAGCGGAAACGAGATTGGAATGAAAATATTAAACGGTACAACCAAACAAATGAGGCGACAATCGTCCATTTGGGCAGATTTTCGACCATCGTGTCACTGCACACACTGACCCGACTTTTGAACGAGCGGTCGTATGTCGGCTGTTTGAGCCGATTGGGGGCTTCACGTTATCTTTGATGACTTATGATGTCAAAGATTATACAACAATTCAGTTTATACAACAATTCACACTACCTCTACTTCCCAACAAAATAAGTCCCTCCCAGGATACTCCCAATCTAATGTGACCTGATCTCGCCAAACCAAATTCCACATTATCTATCTCTCATATCTATTTATTTATCTGTCTATCTCTTATCTGTCTGTAGTGCCTATCTAACTGAGCGCCATTTAGTGTACAAGCAGTGGCATTGCCAGGGGGAGAGCAATTGTGTTTAAGATTGGCGCCTTGAGGGCCGGCCACCACGTACTGACACACACCAGGAGCTCTGCAGGGATTCACATGGCTCTAGGAGGCCTCCCATCATGCATTGCTTTATTGTGATAGTTCAGGGAGATAGGAGTGAAGGCAGCCTGGACAGAAGGACAGGCCAGTGGACATGGCCCACAGCCGGGACTGGTTGTAGTAACCTCATAATGTTTATGTATAGCTCACATATCAATCTACAATGCAGCACTGTAGAGGGCTTTATGACATAGTGTACTATTGTCACTGCCCTGCATATTAATCTATGTGTACTCTAACTGCATGTATGTATCCCAGTGATAAACTGTATGCCACATTTATGGAAATGCATATATAACACTGGGTATATTACTAGCTTATTTTCCGAATAGTAATTTTAATTACATGGATATATACAGACTACTGTTAAACCATGCGTTTTTATAATATTGGAACATTGGCTAAATTAATGCTGCAGATCTCAGCTATTTTGCTTGACATAGTTGGGTAGTTTGTTATATATCCAGATATATTTGTATTTTTAAATAATTTACCTGACTGCTAGCAATGTTATCGCAAAATCTCTTTAGTAAGTTTCAACTTGTTTAGAGCATTGTAACCAATAATTAAACCTCATTCATTTTTTTGATGTGATTGTATTTCTCTAAGATTTCACTTTCCTATCAATTCTTTAATATCAATTTTGTCATAATCCATGTCGGTATACTACAGTATACTACAATCTATGCTCTTATTTATCCCTACTATGTAACCTCGTTGTTTTATTTACAAAAGATTGAATTGTTTTCCCGCCATTCACCCTCCTTCACATTTCTTGCTACTATTGGCAATAGCTTACATGCACATAGTGTCAGGCGCCGTCTCCACACTGACACTTGGTGCAGGAGACAGACGCCTGCACCTTCTCTGCAGCCACGTCCTGTTGCCTAGCAGCGGGACACTATCTCTGCTCACCTGTCGGCAGTCAGCATGTCTGACCGCCAAAATCTCCCTAACCCAATCAGGATGCACCTTATGGTATATAAAGCAGCCTCTGACACATGTCTAGTGCCAGAGTATTGGTTCACTCCTGCTCCAACGTTTCCTGAACTTCTGATCCAGTGTTCTTCGGTTCTGACTCGGCTTCCTGTGACTATTCTCTGTGTTTCATTTTGGTACCTCACTGCCCAGCCGGTTTGACTATTTGGCTTGTCCTGACTTCTCTCTGGATCCTTCCTGTGTACTGCACTGCTCGGTTGGCTCTGACCTGGATTGCCTGATTACGCCTGTCTACTACTGTCGCTATAACGGTTACTGTCTTGGAGAACCGCGACCTGCGTACCCTCTGCAGCTAAGCCAAAACCCAGGTCCCTGGTGAATACCGGGGGTACGTTAGACTCCCTGTTCAGTTGCGCCAATACTGGTTAGCGGCCATCTCTGAAATTCCGTGACACATAGTTTGTCTTTGTAACGTCATCTTTTAAATAAATGTCTATTCCTCTCTCTCTAGATGATCTCTTCCAAATTTTAGTGTAACACCTCACCCCCAAATAGTACAAATTGTGGGACTGGTTTCCATGACTCATGCTATTTGTAATATACTCATCCCCCCATATCTGCTTGCTGCAGGAGAAGCTTAAACCTAAGCGATCTGACACCTCATTCTTGAGCTGAGAGAGCTCAGTGAATGGTTAAGCAGTCATCCAATCGGAGCGTAGACACAGGAAGTGTCAGATCATTTGAATTTAGAACCTCTACCACCTCCCCTGATAGGCGAGTTGACCAATGACTAAGTAGCAACTGGCCGAGTCATCCCTGGTTAAATAAATTGGTAGTTTTTAATGCTTTAGTCTCTTAATGCTTTTTGTTGAAGTATAAATATAAAAGCTTAAAACATTGGTTTTGGTAGCTCTGGGGATGGGGAGATATTGTTTTTTTACATTAAATATTATTGGCCCACTGAAATCAGTCAAATCTATCAGTGCTTTTTT
Organism: Mixophyes fleayi; assembly: GCF_038048845.1. Classification (NCBI taxonomy): domain Eukaryota; kingdom Metazoa; phylum Chordata; class Amphibia; order Anura; family Limnodynastidae; genus Mixophyes; species Mixophyes fleayi. The sequence goes on along the minus strand of NC_134405.1, from coordinate 297,474,628 downwards.
TAGTTTCCAATTCAAGCAAAATTGCTGCAAATTGCTACTTTTTTAAAGGAAATTCAGTGAATTATGGGGAAAAAATATGAAAGGGTTTAATACAATACAAGCATTATAAAAATGGTCCCATATTGGGGGAAAAAATATGTTTTTAGAAAAGTGTAAGTTTGTTTTTAAGTTTCCAGAACAGCTTTATTTTTATCTGAAAATCTTTCAGATATTTATCACTATCATATTCATGTGAAAGTCAGGTTCACATGTCAACTTAGTGACTTAGATGAATGAATAACGTACTGTTGTGTGGGTGTGTATGTTTCCATAAACAGCTCTAACTGCAGTGGTTTGGTAATACCGGTAGCAGCAGTGCAAGCACACCGTGGTCCATGAGCTCTCATGGGCTCACTGTGGCCCCAATATTTGGCCTTCTGCCTTAGGACTACCTAATTCTGTTCCTCTCTTTGTTAATGTGGAAGGACCAGAAAAACCTGTTTAGCAGTTTTAGCTTTTATAAACCAGGAGCACTGAAGCAAGAGTTCAAAATTAGGAAGTCTAAATAACTTACTAAACAGACCATGTTGGTGTTTCTGTATGTATGAGGGACATATAGAAACCACAATGGTTTTCTGTATATCACACTATTTTACAACAATGGTAAAGACAATTAGAGCATAGTTGCCATAGAATTTTCTTTGCTCTCATTTAATTAAGAACATCCATTCTGAGACACAGTGATTGCAGCTTCCACTGAGAAAAAGCAAATACTGTATAAATGATATTTACATACTGTATATGGTATGCTATAGATATATAATGATATATTTCAGTAATAATTTAATATATAATTTAGATTGTAAGCTCCAGTGCGACAGTGACTGATATTAATGGCTACATATCTTCTGTACAATGCTGTTGGTGCTATATAAATATATGATAATAAATCAATTCAGTATCATATAAAGCTAGCTGTATACACTAACCCCCATGCCATAGTTGTCTTTTACCTTAACGTTCCCTGTAGCTTAACCGTAACATCCCCAAGCACTCTGATAGTAAGCTCCTCCAAGCAACATTAGACTAATAGCCAAGCTTACCCAATCCACTCCAATTCCCCTGAAATGAATGTTATTTTGTTATTTTGCATTCAACTGGCTGGTAGGATGTCTTCTCTTTTCATATGTGCAGTTATTATTTACTTATTTTTGTTTAAATGACCAATCTATATCCTCACCATCCATAGTATTGCTAACCTTTAGCACCATGTATTAATAAGTATTAATTCATATTATAATAAGTATTTTCTGCTATTGCAGCATTGACAGGGTCGAGGGCAAGATTTTGATGACAAAAGGAACTTTGTGATCATACCTCCTTCCATTATCCAGTAACTTCAACATTCCTATTTCATCTTGGAACATTCAAGAATTGGCCATTAACTATATTCATTGAAATAATGAATACATCAATGAAACACCCTCTTCCACGAAGAAGCATTTTTGAAAATCTGGTAAATTATTAATACAGTTTATTCTGGAAAAAAGCTCAAGTTGCCAATATTTTTAAATATTTTCCAGGGACACTGCACAGCTGAGCAGGCGAATACACGCCGGTTACACTTAATATTATCGCAGTGGACTTTGGAGTATGACAATTCCCATCTTGTTGTTTATTGAATTTTATAACAGTGTACTTTTTGCAGTTGAAATGCTCCCTTTCAAGAAATACTGACATAAATCCTAGAGAGTAAGAATTGCATCTAACATACAAAAAAGAGGAAGGTTATTATTTTTACTAGATGAATATTGGAAAAATAGGAGCATTTTCAAGACACATGTTTAAATCCTGGGATCTTCTCTGGAAATTAGAAACAGTTGGCATCTATCCTGTAATAAACATGATTCATCTACTATAAGTTGTTTGTCTGTATATTTATTAAAGTAGTTATAGAAATATAATCAAAATGTATTTCATTTTGTAAGAAAAAGAATTAACAATTGTGGTAACCATAGTAGAGCCCCTTATAATGTGGAAAGTATACAAATAGATTCCTTTCTGGTGGCTAGTATACACCTTAGAGCACTTATAGTCACCATTATATAATGAAGAGTTGCAAGTATACAAAGCAGACCACATTTTGGTTAACCATTATAGAATACAGACTGCGTTTGGGTGGCATGCATACCATGCAGTTTGGTGACTAGTACACAATATAGACTCCATTCTGGTGGCAAATGTACATTACTCTTCTTAACCTGTAGCAAAACTAAGGCAACTGAAAAGACTGTAACTGCGATGTCACATGTAAACTTTCTGTTCTTAGTTACAGTCTACTTAGTTACTTAGTTAGTGAAGTTGGAAAAAGAGAGGTCTATCAAGTTCAACCTTTCAAAAATTATAATTGTATTGATCCAGATGAGTGTTGCCAACATAACCTTACAATACCGTCCTGATAACCAAAATGGCAATCTGATAAATTCCCTGGATCAGTCACACTAATAATGTTTTCTACTAATTAAATCTACTGATGTGATTTCTTGTACGAAAGGCATGGATCATGTTTA